>NC_089598.1:83636497-83640981 GCF_019320115.1 Miscanthus floridulus
TTATTGTGTGACCGCGGCGATGAAGCTAGACACCATGCTCTAGTTGTGATGACCCAATACTGTTTTTGTCAAACTGACACAAGCATCATCCTCTTGACCAGCTTGCACCAGCTTAATCGATAGCAGGTCACCAACAGGAGAGTGCCAACCATCTTTCCCCTCATCAGGATCTTACAGTGGAGTATTATACCACGATAGCCTCCACAACTCAGGATTACATCTCATCATTGGAGTACATATTCAGTAGAAATCATATTACAAGTTTTGTCAAACATCACTACACTACTATTGATATTTCTTAACGACTAGTGGAGGGATTTCGCAAGTGCACAGAGCTATCATGTAGCACTTCGCTCGGTGAGTACTGAGTGTCGAATTTATATTTTCCCAAAGGAAGGTGGGAGGCTAGTTGATATATGATCATTAGGATTGCTAAGAAAAGCTTGATTTTATCCTAAGTGGTTGAATGATTATGGTGGTTGTGATTGAATGAATAGACAAACTAATAATCAAGATAAACTAGAGGTAGGATAGCTCGGTGGGAGAGCAAGCAATTTATCTTAAGTAACAAATGGGAAACAATGACTAGGAGAAACATGCTATTACTTTGGGGCATAGCCCGCCTATCAACTAGGAGAGTTAAAAAGACAAGTCTGCCACGAGCCCTATGATTTAATAACTAGACCTAACATGGTGGAATATAGAGGATGGACAAGGCTATCACAACTTACCAACTACCTCAATCTATTCGGAGGCCTAGCCGTATCCACAGGTAATTTATAGCCTATGCACCTCGCTTAATCTATAGACTTACTACTACTTTCGATAAAATAAGATCAAAGCACCCTAGCCAAACGGTGGAACTGGTACCAATGAAAGACTACTAAACAAAAGATAACCTATGATACTAATGCCAAGACACAAGCCCTAAGCTCACTAATGATGAACAATAACAAACATGTACTTGAGCAAAGCAAAGCAATAATACTAATAAAGTATTGAAAGTAAAGTATAGAATAAAGTAAATGCTAAATGAAAGAATTACAAAAGAGCTATACCAGACCCAAAAGACTCTTTCGAACTCTGAGGATAGCTCTTCTCTAGCTCTACTTCCACTACTAAGCTACTACTCTAGAGCTACGCAAAGCTAGAGAGCTTGGAGAAGCTTGGAATGATTGGAATTGAATGGGGCACTTCTCCACCATGCACCACTGCCCCTTTTATAGTGTGGAGATACAATGGGGGTACTTGTAGGTAGAAATTGAAGTGGTGGGTGGTGCCTTGGGCACCGAGCGATGCCAAGGGTCATTGGCTGGCCCTTGGTTCCATCGCCTTTCCATCCAACGACGATGGATCGCTCCCCAATGGTAGTTGCATGGTAGGTATGTCAATTATTTGCATAGGAAGTGGGTTCCAAGGTCGGCTAGAGGGCTCCAAGTCTATGATGGTGGACCCATGGATCCAAGGTGTTGGCATGAAATTTTGTCCATGCCGAGGGCACACGAGCAGCCAAAAAGGTCCACTCGATGGAGCTAGAGATCCACCTAGCTTCAGTGCAGGGATGGTCGATCCTACACACTCCTCCCAAGACATGCCAGTAAATTTGACCTGCAATTGACAAGGAGAGAAAGCTAATCAGTAATTTAAGGCGAAACATGCCGGTGTTGCTAGACAGTCCCGAATGTGCGGCTCTGAGAGCCGATATGGAAGGAAATCGACTAAAGTTGATTCCACCATACTCATAAGAATAAATCGATTAAGGCTCATGAAATTATGGAAGGTAAATCAGTTATCGCTCGGATAGATCTCGTTATTTAGACAATTATTAGTCAATGGCAAAGGATGTTAACAACGATTAATTTATACTAAGCCAATGACTGCAAGTAACTGAATCCCTTTTATATAAAAGAAATAGCTCATCATCATTTAACCATTTAATAAAGATAAATCTAATGAACATATTAGATCTCATCTATTGCTATGACCAGTGGGCATGAGGCATAATCATGGGCCATAGAAAAACAATAGATTCAACGACCCTAACTTATTACTAAAATCAGTGGGGCATGAGGTAGAATCATGCAGGCCGTATCAAATAATATCATAGGGATAACACATCTTTCAACCTATCTTTACTTCAATGGTCTCGTGACGTGAACTGTTCATGAAAGCACTCAATATCGGCTAAAACAACCAATTCAGGCATAGCACATAGTTAACATCATGCCCTATTAGGAACAAATCTATTGAGTAACGATCCCCACTCTGTAACACCCCAGGTGTTTAGCTTCCACATTTGCACTGCATTTCATGAACATGAGCATCATGCATCCCTTTGTGAGCTTATATCACATGAAACATGATTTCGAACATTGCAACATGTTGTATATCTCATGTGGTTGTTCTTTTATGAAATGTAAAGTGTGCAACACTTAAGTGCAACATGTGACACTCACTTAGTGAAACAAGATTAGTTAATACTATGCAACCCAATCATGAAACAAGTGAAACATGACTATGAAACAGTTGTAACATTCATGTGTTTTTCATTGTTTCCGTACATACCTTGCTTGATACTTGTGTGACCAATGTGGTGTGGTTAATAATCATCCTAAGTAACTTAGTTACACCTAGAATGTCATTAGGAACAATGTTCATGTGGATCATTTTGCCTAATTAGGTTTCCAAGTCATGGTGACCAATTTGGAACCCTAGAGCTCCTGTGTTTGACTATTTAAAATGTGTAGCTTAGGATGTTTGCATGTCTGAGCAACCTAAAGCAAAGTTGTAGAGAATTTAATAAGGAACAACTTTGTTTAGAAGCCAAGTCATGAAAAGTGCACAACATGCTCCAAAAGGACCCACAAGTCAGCTTTGAAGGTGGATTCAACACTTGAAATTATTTCTAAGTCCTAAGTGCAATTTCAGTTTCATGTACCCTTGTTTAGAGCTCAGTAGTTCGCAAACAAAGCCAAATCAGCTCGAGCTCCAATTTTAAGAATTGTAGTTCACATGTAGACGTTCAACTTGTTAACTACCTCTTGAGCTAGATAATCACGGTTTAGGAGATAATCATCGTTGAAATTCGCCTGTCATCGGGACTGTCGAAACTGAAATGAAATTTCAGACTCGCTACAGTGACCGACCGGCGTCAGGCCGTCGCCGCCGCGTGTCCGCCCGCTCTGCTCGCTCTGACCGCGCCGTGCGCTGGCCGGCTTGAAGTGGACGACGCCTGCTGCCTCTCCACTCACCCGCGCGCGCTCTGCCTTTCCCATTCACTCTCCTTCCTTCTCCGTCGCAGCCGCAACAGCACACCACCGACCGCCATCAGCCGCCGAACTCGCTCGAGCTCGCCGCGGCACCACAGCCATCACCGTCCCACCCAGAGCGCTGCGAGCACCCCCCCCCCCCCGAACCGTGACGCCACTCTCTCTGAACCGGTCAAGCTCTAGGTAAGCGGCATTGCCGAATCGCGCACCACCGTGGCATGGCCACCATGGTCCCGCCGGTGACCCCCGTGACCACGCTCGAGCACTCACCTCACCTTTAGCGGTAGCATAGATAGGTCCATCGTGATCCCTAGAAGCTTACGCGTGCCTTGCCCGGTCACCGAATGCCGGGGTTCACCGGAGATCCGCCATGCGCCATGGCCGAGCCGCCGTGCGCCATGGCCGGCATGCTTAGGGGCCGTTAGGGTCTAGGTTTAGGGTATCAATCGACGCGGGGTAGCTTGGGGGACATGCCGGTGCCTTCGGTTTCGCCAGAGTCCTCGTCGTCGACGAGCTCCGCCGGTCCCCGTCGAGCGAGCCGCCGTGCTCTGTTTTTCGTATCGCTGACGTGTGGGCCCAGCTGACAAGTGGACCCCGCCTGTCAGTCACTCTGTTATTCTTAAGCTAGTTCAAAAATGCAGTTTTGAATGCTGATTTGATATTTTGTATCTCCTGTTTTGTAGATTCAAATTGAGTACTTCCAATTTTGTTAGACTCTCTGTGAGGTCTAGTATTTAAAATATGTCTTGAGCACTTTATGAAGAAATTTTGGATGAATTAAATAGGAACTTGAAATGTGTTTTTGAATGCATGCAAACTTGTTTAAATCATATCTTGAGTTTCTGTGATCCAAAATTATGAAATTTTGTGGTAAGCTAGTATTGTATAGTAGAAGCTCTGGTTAAAATTTGAGAGTCATTGCATGTGTAGTTTTTAAGTTATAGATTTTCCTTTTATCATGGTAGATACTTGGGTAAATTTTAGTAAATTAATTATAATCCTATGGCTATGAAACTTGGTAGGTAGTATCTCTGGTACCTGAAAGATGCTAGGAAAAATATGAAATCTGTTGCTTGACACTTTTCACTAGGGTTTCCTAATTATGCCATTTTAAGCCATTCTGTCTTACCATTTTTGTGTAGGCTGTTGTACTTACTAAATGTGTGAATTTTTATGGTAGTCTACTTAGAGCATGTAGTGTCCTACTGTAATTTT
>NC_089598.1:84247843-84496497 GCF_019320115.1 Miscanthus floridulus
AAGGCGGAGGAGATGGCGGCGGCGAGGTAAGCGGCGCACCAAACGACGGCGGCGAGTAGGGTGCTGATTAGGGTGGACAGGGCCATCGACGTCAGGTTGGGACCACCCTTGCTGTCCTCAAACGCACTTGCTCAAATGGTCTGGGTTTGGTTCACGCGGCCTCTCGGGCTTTTTTTTGCGGCGGCCTCGTTGATGAGTCGGTTCTGGAGTCGGGGGCGTGGCCGTGACGTGGATCGTGGAGACGTGTCGTCGTTGGCTGTTGCGTCGCCCGTGTGCCGGGCAGTCCACGTTCCAGCTCGTATGGAAATCTGCCATCTCGTCTCCGCGATGGCGAGATGCAAAACAACAACATTGTCGGACGAAATTAGCTTTATGAATGAACATTGAAAGGAAACGCAGAGTGGCGTGACCGTACAATGCAGCAGTGATTGAGAAGATCAAAACATTAAAGAGTCGAGATGCAAGAGGATAGCTGGGTCACTGCTCCCTCCATCCTAAAAAGATACAAATCTCATACAAATCTAACAATTTTAAATTTGACTATGTTTATAAAAAATAGTATTAACACAAATAAATTCGTCATAAAAATCTATTTCATAACTAATCTAGTAATATTTATTACATTATAAATATTAGTACTTTTTTTTGTATATATTTAGTCAAATTTGTAATTTTTTTCTCCTCAGCCCTCGGGAAATAATATTTTTATTTTTTAGACAATTAGGGTGGAGGGAGTACTCACTAGCGCTTTCGCGGGACAATCCTACACATTGAGCAAGGTTAAAAAGGTGCCTCTGATTGCCTGAAGGATGGTTTGCCACCCCAGTCAAGTGAAAAATCAATGGAAATGAAGGAGCAACTGGCTAATGTGAATGGGCTGAATTCCACCTGATAGGCCCAGTAGATAAGGAATTATATATCTGAGACTTTTTATGATGTTATTAGAGGTATGTAATTTAAATAAGATTTATAGGATAGTATTATATTTAGAGTATATTTTCATAATTTAAACAATGGTATATAGAGTATATTTTAAAACGTTAAAATAACTTATAATTTGGAACGGAGGGAGTTGTCTCCAGTTGCCAACGGTCTATATGCATGGTATAGATTTGGCGACATGATAAAAAAATGCACATTGTTATAAAACATGTTGCCAGCGATTCGGACATTTCCCTCTCCGTCTTTCATGATCAACATAGTAGATAAAAGTAGAACACATAGACACAAGAGATAGAGATATTATTCTGTATTCCTCTTAATATTGATCATTTACAACATAGAGCTCCCACATATATAGTTCTGCCAAGGCCTAAGAGTTTAGTAAGAGCACACATACAAACAGACTAGGATTAGGATTCCTCCTTCTCCTTTCCTTCTAGGATTAAGTCCGTATGTTTTACAACACTCCTCCTTAGATGATTACCACGATATGCACATGCCTCATTAAAAACTCCATCCAAAAATCCAGTGGGAAAAACGGTTCTTGGAGAAAAGAGTACATCGCATTCGTTAATTGCATTGCACATGTTGTCTCATTAAAAACTTTGCATGAGAAATCTTCAAGTAAAAACTCACATAAGAAAAAAGAGTACAACATTTAACCTTCTTGGTCATGTATTCTTTAGAATATTCTATTCTTCATGAATATATATTTATCTTCATGATCTATGCATAAACTTTAATGTTTTAGAAAATATAATATGATCTACTTGATCTTTGTAATTCTAGTGGCTTTAATTACCTTCAAAGTAGATTTACTCAAATTGCTCCCCCTCATAAAGCCATGCTTTGAACTGCATTGTTCAGTCCATACTTTTCATAAATGTGTGCTTAATAATGGTATGCAGTATCATAATACTATATCTTTCAAAAATGTTGGCTTGTCATTCTTCAATGAATTATAATATGAGTAAACAAGAGCAATATGCTTTATGTATAAA
Source organism: Miscanthus floridulus (assembly GCF_019320115.1). Classification (NCBI taxonomy): domain Eukaryota; kingdom Viridiplantae; phylum Streptophyta; class Magnoliopsida; order Poales; family Poaceae; genus Miscanthus; species Miscanthus floridulus. The sequence continues at coordinate 84,249,787 of NC_089598.1, forward strand.
TAACCACTTATTAGTTATACAAAACAAATAAAATTTATCCTTCAGGGTAATAAATCCTTTCAGAGGATTATGGGAGTAAATAAGTTATAATATTCAATATCTTCTAGATAGTGCATCAAATCTCATACTAAAGTTTGAATAGTTATAATTCTTGCTTAGTGGATTTTCATATTATATGTTCTACAAATCTTCAGGATTTAGATTGTACCACTAAATAATTAATCCAGTCTTGCATTTGGTATTTAGGGGATAATTCAATTGCCAAAATCATCAATATTCTCATACCTTCTATGGTATTTAGAGGATATCATCACTTCATTGCTAGCCTTTCAATATGCACTTTCTGAGTGTTTGTATGACACCTTTATAGTATTTAGGATTCCTCATTTTCTTTTTCTCGGGTCTACATTCACTTCAGGAATTAATGATGCTTTTCAAGAATCGACCGGTAAATCCTTTATGGATTAAATCCTTCAAGGATATTATCATTCTTAGTGAATAACATTTCTCTTCTATGAAATATATTCTCTACTACATGAGAGATTATTACATGATGTACACAATGAGATAGTGTTATTCACTACAAAGTCATTCGATGAATATTTCTTCTATGACATGCTCTTCTTGAGACTTCAATATTCATTCAGGAATATATTATACCTTAGACTTCTTAATACTTTGTATGAGATTTAATTTTCATATGTTGCGATTTATATTCTTCTAGAACTATATGGATCTTCATAATCCACTTATTAACTGCATATTTCATATTCATTCATTTCATTTGCCTAAGATATAGCAGAACATTTATTTCTTCTAAGTAGGAGATTCAACCTCAATTGCTTTCTTCATTGACATGATATAATCGCTATAGGTGACTTTGCCATGGACTTTATTTTCCGGATCTGGGTTCTCATAAGAGAAACATTTGCAATTATAGAGGCAGCGCTGTCGACAACTATTATTTTCTCCCAACACCCTCACCATGTGAGATTATTCTATCTCTTTGTCATTTCCCAAACAAGAGATAATTTATTGTTCTGTGTACCCAACACTATGATGCGCGCACTTAGTGTGTTTGATTTCATCTTTATGATGATCCTCTTCATAAGGTGCTTAACCTTCTTCATGAGGTGTTCTCTTCATGAGAATGGAGGATTTTCATTTTATTTCTATTCAACATGTATACACTAAACAATAATTCACTGGTGTCCCCATCGATTTTAGCTTAATAGTATACAACATTTAGTTTACTACTAGTAAACACAACTTCTGGTTTATAACTTCAAGTTACTCCTCTCATTTTCAAAAATATCTGGCATATGCTCCACTTCATGCTTCACAAGAGCATTAGTCAAACTACTATTTGATTTAGTGCGTGATACTATTCCTGCTTGAAGCTTTAAGGAATATTTTTTCTCTTAAGACCATTTTCCTTCTATGGAAATAATATTTGGCATTCAACATAGGATTTCTCTCCCCCCTAATGCCAATATTAGATCTTTAATAGCATACTTCAAAAGATATCCCTTATCATGGGCTTAAAATAATTCAAATTCATGTATCTCCAACTATAAGTGGAGGCCCATTCATGTATGCTATGATGTAGTTTTATGGAAAATATTCATGCACATATTTTAATACAGGGGTTATTATTCACTAAATGCAGCGAGTTAGAATACATAAAGTGCACTTAAGAATGTTCAGCATTCCTACAAACTCAAGGATGGTCTTCCCCTTATTTGCAAATATTATGGTTTAGAAAACTATTTCATTGTCGAGCTTCTTTATTGTTTAGCCAAAAAAATGATCTAATTACTCATACATAAAAAAATGGACCATATACTTCAAAAGTATAGAATACGCAACATTCAAATTCACATGGAATTTCTTCTAGAATTTTCTAATTGACATTAATGCAAAATTTCCCAAATGTCTTTTCTTCATAAATCCCAAATCATCATTAAGTGCTTTATCTATCAACTCAAATTCCACTATAATCTATCCCATTCAATTGGGTCACTTCGCCATTTAGCCAATTTCAATTTAAGCAACTCTCCCTGATCTTAGGCTACTTGGCCCTATACCAATTTATTGCTTATACATGCGATCCATTGAAAGCAAGATATTTCTTAGTTCAACGGGAACTATGAATATAAGGTAGCTGCTAGCTACAAATATAACTGCTATGCTAATATTCATGCAGAAGTGGAGATAGTTGTAGCTTGATGAGAGCACAACATAGTGATACACATTAGAGTGTAATGTGGAATATTGGTATTCAATCCAACGTAATAGATAACAACAAAATGCAAAGCTACAAACTTGCTTGCAATTAGTGCAATGTAGAGAAAGTTAACTCGGCTGGAAGGGATGCGGCTAGAACTTCAAATCCTGATACATGCACTTAAAGATAGATTTAGGAAGGCTATGTCCATTAAATATATATTACCCATATTTTCTTATGTCTTTATCCAAAATTTCTCCCATTTTCATGCCATAATTACTTCGAGTAGTAATATGCTTCATGCATCGTCTATAAATAATCATTTCTAATGTTCCATAGAATCCAATCATACTTCTAGTATACATTGGTTTTGGCATGAAATTCACATATCTAGTGTACTATTTAGTGTACAACAACAGATTTAGGGTAGCACATAAACTTTCAGTTTTTAGGCTGAAGTATTAAATACTTAGTTCATGGATTATACTATTTTTTTTGCTAAATTGGTCCTTCTAAGATCAACTCATATGTCAGTATAGTCTAATTGTTCAAGTGCTTCTAAGAAATCCTATACAATACCCATAGGTAACAAGGAACAAAGTACAAAGTGTTACCCATAGTCCAATTGTTCAAGTTACAAGATCATAGCTTTAGTTGAGCACTAGAATCATACTACCCTATACAATACCCATAGGTAACAAGGAACAAAGTACAAAGTACTAGGAAATCCTTAGTGATAATCAAGGTAGACACATGCAGCATGAATTAAATGATTGAGGTGTATAGGACAACAAGGAAGATCCCATGCTATACTTGCCTTAAACTCTGATCCTCCTTCTAGTCCAAAGCTTCAAAGATCTGCTTCTTGATTCACCACGTATAGCTCACCGACTGGATATGATCATAAAGCACCACACAAGCATCCATGCAATTATGCACGAAGCAAACAATAGAACTAAATTAGAATAGTACACCAAACATAAAATCAAGATGAAAAGTTTGTAAAACGAATCTACGTCTTGCTACGAACACACAGAAGCGAAAAGCACTCTAATCGAAGCTATAACGAAAAAGATACAACTTCTGAAAGATCTGCTTTATAAAAGTGAACCAAGAGCTTTATTAATTTTAACTATATAAAAGGATGTATAAGATATTTCAGAGAAATACCTGAGTTGTATTAAGTCAAAATTCGCATTTGCATTTAGAAGACAAAAGTAGAATTAATCATATTTTATTTATGAATCTAGTTGCATAATTATTATTTAAGTTAGAATTTAAACAATGAAATTCTAGAAATAGTGGCATGATAAATATTGTTACTAACGCGTAGATCTCGTCGTAATGAATCTAACGCAACTTGAACGGATTAAATCAGAGTTAAAACATAGAAGATATGAATTAAACAAGATTTCCTTTAATAAAATAATAGATTAAATCTAACCTCAAATTTTAAAAGTTGAAAATATATCTAACAGTAGTATAAACACATAGATTATGGAATTACGAACCTAACGTAAGTTGAACGGGTCAGAACGGAGCTAAAATGAAGAAGTTATGGCCTAATGAAGATAGTGGCAAAACTATAAATAACTAGATCTTATTTTTCCCTTTTAAACAAATAAAAACCGAATTTTACAAAACATTGGACTATGGGTACTATTTTGAGAAAACCCAGGGGCTAGAACAGGAGAAATAAGGGCCTGGTTACAATTACTTTACACGGACAATGGACGGCGGGTTAATTTCAGGGAAACATAGGAGCCTTTGTGCTAAAGGGTGCACAGTTAGCAAGGGAGGGTGACGTGGCTACCACGCGGCACAACGGGAGTGGGGGCAGATGGTGCACCAGTTGTGGGCTCACGGAGCTGGCGCCCGTGCACGTGGTCTATGGTGCATGATGGACCGGTTATGAAGGGGTATGCGGGGTTCTAATCTGGATCGTTGATCGCAGATCGGGCAGTGCAGATCAAATGGGGAAATGGAAGTCGCCGGAGCGGCGCTGTGCGCGGCGGTGCCATGGTTGACTACGAGAAGCTTGCTCGTGATCGGTGAAAGGGCAATTCTAGGTGCGAAACTCGACGGGGAAAGCACAGGAAGAAAGAGCGGGCGATGGCGAACTCACGTAGGGGGTTATCGTCGACGGTGAGGCACAGAAGGGGCACGGGACATGGCGGAGCAGATGGCGAATGCAGCGCTAGGGTTGCGGCGCGTGGCACAGCTAAAGCGAGGCGGCGTAGCGGCTCGGTTAGGGCTAGGCGAGGGCAGCGCGATGCGGTCTATGGCTTTTATGAGGCGGGGTGACGTAGCGCGCACGACAACTAAGCTGACACAGAGCGGAAGCAGACTCCTTGCGCAGATGGAGTTCGGGACGACGCCGACTTGAGATGGGAGAAAACCCTAACAAATGGGCCCGAGGTGGCAGCGGGTCAAGGTGCAGGGCCGAGCTGTTAGCAAGAGAGGGGAAGAAAGGGGAGCGGGAGCGGGCCGTTGCATGCGGCTTGGGCCGGTCTATGGGGGAAGGCAGGGCAGGCCACACGGAAGATATTAGGAGCAGGCCGAGCTGGGTTGGCTGGCTGCTGGGCGTCCAGGCTAGAAGAGGGGAGAAGGGAAAAAGAGAAGCGGGCCGTGGGATGGAACAGGCCTGCGCGAGGGAGTAGGAGAGGAGCAGGCCTTCAGCCCGAGAAAAGGGGAAGAGAGGGAGGAGGTTTTTCTCTTTTTTTCAAAGCTATTTCAAACTTGTTTTCAAAGCAATTCAAATCCTTTTGTCAAGTTTTGACCAAAACCATTCACTTCAATAAATTATATGCACCAGCATGAATGCACCATCAATGTAGCTAAGCCCTATGATAAATTTTAATTTAACGAAAAATTGTTATTTTCCTATATTTCATGTGCACAAAGATTCATAAATAAATCATTTTAATCCTATTTTCAAAAGTGCAAAATTTTAGGGTGTTACATTTAGTACCTTTAGATGGTGATTGATGGGCATGTGTACAAGGTCAATGACGGTGTGGTGATTAATGAATAGTGTAGGGACATCACAAGTGGGTGGTCCATGAACCTGAATAAAAGTCAACCTCTATTTTAACAAGTTTTTTTCAAAAAAAATGTTTATAACAAACTGTGTTCTAGTAGGGTTTCTAGAAATTTTACTTGCGTATGTTTGTTTTTAATGAGCTTCCTCCTAGAACTTGACCTAGGGGAACTCAATGAAAATTTATCCAGAAAAAGATTTCAAGATTTCTTTATGGTTCCCCCACTATATTGTAAAAGAGACCATCCAAACTTTTGTTCCCACCAAGAACATGGAGAAGTTTCACAGAGGTATAATTTCCTTCCGATCCAGAGTGGTATAATTTATGTCACAACAATTTTAATTTGGAATATGTGTCAAGCATTCTCTTTAAATTAGCTCTAGCGTTTAAAGAAACAAAATGAATTCATGGAACACCTAACAAGATTTTGTCAGGGAAACCTAGGATAGTACACTTTCAAAAGTCGCCATTCCTCTTGGGAGAGGTACCAAAGCTTAACTAGGATTCGAACGTGGGAGATAGAGGCATTTTGCGTGGAACGAGTACATGTTTATAACTCTATATCCTCTAGGACCATGCAAAAATTAAAGTTGAACTTATCAATAAGTATTTGTGACTGCAGAGAGTACATAACACTACATCAAAAAGGGTTTTTAGGGGCAGTTAAAGACCATTTGTAGGGGCGGTTTGGCCAGCCGCCCCTACCCAACCGTCTCTACAAATCATGCATTTATAGGGGCGGTTCCCAGGCCGCCCCTACAAATCGATTTGTAGGGGCGGCTGGGGTTTTCAGCCGCCCTTGCAAACTGATTTGTAGGGGCGGCTCGTATTACCAGCCGCCCCTACAAACAGGTATTTGTAGGGGCGGTTTAATTTAGAACTACCCCTACAGTATGTTTTTCCACAAAAAAAAATCAAATTTACAATTCAAAATTGCGTTGCTGAACGTCCTACGACCAACGTTCCGAACCGCATTCGCGTTGTCGAACGCCCCGCGACCAATGTTCCGAACCGCGTTCGCGTTGCCGAACGCCCTGCGACCAACGTTCCAAACCGCGTTCGCGTTGCCGAACGCCCCGCGACCGTGACTACAAGCACAAGAGTATTCTATAAACTACAATTACAAGTCCAATTCATAAGAATATATACAATCCATCATTAAATATACAAATTCCATATACATTGTTATCAACGTCCTAGAGCTAGCCTTTCAGTCTCACGAAGGTGTTGGTACTGAGGATTTGTACTGAACTCAGACTCTTGGTCATGGTGGGCGCCTCTAACGTGTACAATCTGGTCCAATATGAAGTTGCAAAGGTCGCCGACGAGCTCTAAGAGTTGGTCATCCATGTATGGGTCTCTTTTCATTCCTTTCTCTTCTCTCCACTACAAAAGAACAAGTTTCGGTTTAGTATTTCATACCAAGTACGAAGTTTTTATACTATGGGTGAAGAGGTTCAAACTTACCCTTAAGGGGTGTCTCCTGTAGGCATCGGTGTTACTCATCATAGAACATATATAGTATCCACAATATACACTCCTAGGCTTCTGCTTGGGGCACTGTGTGTTTTGCATATAAAAAATTAGGAAATGCTTTTGACAGCCATGTAACGGAGTACTGAAGAAGTAAGTTACACTTACCGCACATAGTGTTTTTATAGCCAGCTTTTCCTTCCTTGCTGGATCATGCCTTCCATGATGATTAGTGACATAGAACCTAAATGCCCTGTTTGAATTATTTTAGTAAATACAACTTGTTAGTATTACAAGTATGTATACAAACATATAAGCTAATGAGGATTGTCGATATGTATACGTCTTGAGAATTGATATGAAGTCTTTGTATGTCACCGTGTCCCTATCTAATGAATCAAAGACCCATGCCATGCTCCTCCCGACATTGACGGCTATACAAATCCAGTGGTTGCTGCATGGATTTAATCATAGAACTAGATAAGCTCTTTTGCATCGAATAAAATATATCGAACAAAGCTTTAAGTATAGAGTTGAACTTACTCGAAGTTGTACGGTAGCCATATAGTAGAGTGTTGTTGGAGATTTTTGAAAGCCAGGGCAATGTATTCTGCAACCTTAAGGGACTCTTCCCTTAGTTTCGCCGTACGGATGCGCTCTTTCTCCCGAAGAGTCTTTAAAGCAGCTAGCTCTTTGGCATCCAGTGTCCACCGTTTAGGGTAACTAAAATTTGTTTGGGCTATAGCTTGAGGGTCTACATACCCGGCTTTCACACTTGGCATTTGTTTGACAGTGTGCACTTGCATTCTACAAATCATGGTGTGGGTTAGTTACAATAAAATTCAAAGATTACATTCATATCATATCGGGAGGACAAGGACTTACAGGCACCACGTGCGAATTAGATTCATCTCCATTTCTCCTAGGTGAAAGCATGTGTGCATGTCATTGAAGTCAAAGACAATTTTCTCGACTGGGCTTCCAAATGTGCCGGTGGGGAAGCATGCTTGTATGAGATCTATGCTTATTGGGAGAACACGCAAGTACCAATCATGGAACCTTCTCATTCCAAGTGGTAGGCACTGGATATCCCGGTTTGGTAGGAAGGGCTTGCCTCTTTCATATATTTTTGGGCAATCCTTTGACCATTTGATGGCATCAACATTTGGATACTGCTTTGCAATTTGGTGGAGTTTGCTAGTGACGGCGTCCTTAGAACCCCATGATGGGACTTTTTTAACTTGGTTCTCAGGCTTGAACTGGTCATGGGAAAACCACTTGGACACCGATGAGACGTCTTTGATCAGAACATAAACTAGCCTTATGGTGATTGGATTCTTCTTTCAAAGTTCCCATTCAGGCACGTTCTCATCTTCTTGTGCATCACCTTCTTCAGGAGGCACTCGTTGTTCATGTATCGGCTGTGCTTATTGAGAAGACTATGGTATCTCGTGATGCACTTGCTCGGTACGAGCTAGAGAAGGTTGTGGCATCTCATCAGGCACATGCTCGCTAGGAGGCGGGGAAGAATGTGGCATCTTAGGAATGTGGGGGGCACGAGACGGTGAAAATATCTCCCCAACCTCAACAACTCGCTCCAAATTTGGGAGAGGGGGGAGCGGCAAAGCAGCAGTCAATATAATGTCCTATTTGTGCTAGAGGATGAACGGCCCCATAACGTCTTCGAGTAACACCAGCCCCTCGGGAGTTGCGTAGTCTATTCTCCACTGCATGAACTCAGGCTTCACTGTATGCACCTCGACCCTAGTGTAGTCCGGCGATATCTTATTATTGTGGTGTAAGCCACCAGGAGGATGTGCCACACCCGTTGCCACCTCCATCACAGTGTTCTGCCAGCCGCTGAGAAACACCAAGGTGCAACTAGTTGGTTCCCATATGCGATCGATAAGGGTTGTGGCTATAGTGGAACCTTGGCTGCTAGGAACTTTCAGAGGGCTGCCAACTAATGCTAGTTCTCCCAACGGCGTCACTAATATCCGTGGCTCCATAGACAATCCTTTCTCCTCTAGCGCCTTCACAACTAGAGCCTTCAATTGGAGCTCAAGACTAGTCTCCCGGTCTCTGCCATGTTTCTTGTACATGTGCCTATCCTCTTTGAATCCTTGCTTCTAGGTCATCCTTTTCCCTAGCCCCCTGGTGCGGCCTATGTGCTCCTTGTTTCCCAAGCCAAGGCTAAGCTCGTCTCTCTCTAGAAGGATTGAATGAGCCCTTCTCCTTGTCTTCAGTATATTTTAGTATCCTTGATACTGCCTCTTGTGTCTCCAGCTTATCAAACTTAAGATTACCGCCGGATGATTCTATACTCCTCGCATATATCCAGTTCCTTGAGCGTACCTTCAAATTCATCACATCGATATTCCCAGCAGCTGCGGCCTCTTCGTCCATCTTCCTAAACTACTCTTTCTTGGCATAGCAGCCATCGGGGCCTAGATGATGGTGGTGTTTGTTCCTCTTCGCCAGCTCGGTGTTATGGGCATTGAGCTCTAATGCCTCCGGTGAAGTCTTCTGAGCCACGAGCTCCTCCCATTGACTAGGAGTTATTTTGTCGAATTCGTTGAAGGGAGTTAACCCCTTTTGGATATACTTTGTGTTGAGCTCTGACCTCCAACATCGGAATGACTCTCCCATCATCCTAAAAGCATTTTTTTTACCAATTCGTGCTTACCCTCCAGAAATCTAAAATTGAGCTTCAACTGCCTATCCCATAGTGCATTCTTTGTGTTCTCTGGTACCACTTTACAGTTAGGGATTGCTGGGTTCAATTTATCTCTTACTAGGGCCCCGATCGCATTATAGAATCGTCCTCTTAATTCCTTCGGCTCAAGGATCTCTCCTGCTGGCCCGACCTCCGTTATCACATAGCATGCCTTATCTGGATATAGATTTCCTTTTCTATCCCCTTGTTTCCTCTTAGGCTTGGTAGTCATAGTTGTTTCTTGAGGTTGTGGAGCAGAGGCATCATGATCCATCTCCGTGGCTGTTGCCCTTGCTCTCCTTTCCTCTACTCCGTCTTGTCCAGCGAGATGTCGTAGATGTCGACGTCGTCTTTTTCGAGTTTTAGGAGGGACCTATATATACGATAGGTCAAAGTGTTAGCAGAGGTAACACAGCCAAAGCTTTAGCAAAATTTACAAGCTAAGGCTTTTTCCCTACCTCCTCGTTTGGGTCAAAATCCTTATCCAAATCTTCCTCCGTTGGCCTCCTTTTTGCTTCACGTGGGAAAGGATCCTCGAGACTTTCATATCCCTCTTCTAAGTCATCATCATCATCATCCTCTTCTTCTTCGCTTTCAGCAGCCTCTCCTTTGGGGCCTTCCTCCTCATCACACTGCTCCTGAGTAAGCATCACTTCTAGATCCTTTTCTACCTTGAAAGCATCTAGGCCCCTAGTTGGGTTTCGGTGATTAATGATAATACAAGATTACTATGACTAACGTATGTTTTGCAGAGGCAATTAAGTTAGGTCATGGTAATGGAGATCGATTGGGCAATCAAAGTTGTCATGCCCCTACGATAGAAATCGTTTCGGTTTTCAAAGGATGGACGACAAGGTTAAGGATGACTAGTTCTAAGTGTCGATTGGAGTTGGAGTGATACTTAGAGTAGTTTAGGACTTTGTTTTTCCTTTGGCCATACTATTAAGGGGGGTATGGACGGGTAGCTTGACCTAGTTGAGTCTAGTGAGTTAGGTGTGGTGCACACTTGTTAAAACTAGCTCTAGGTAGCTCCTATGAATGCCTAAGATCCTTTGGAGCAAACTTCATTCACATATGATCGAGAGTTGGAAGTGAATGGAGGATCAAATGCTGATCGGACGCTGGCCCCGGTGCGACCAGACGCTGGCCGCAGGGTCCGGTCAGTTCATTTGATCAGCAGACAGCGTTCAGTGTGACCGGACGCTGGAGAGGTCAAGTGACCAGATGCTGAAAGGCAGCGTTCGGTCGACTCCAGTAAGGTTCTAGAGAAGGGAATCTACGACCAGACCCTGAGGGTTCAGCGTCCGGTCGAGTCCAGTAAGCATCCAGTGAGGGTTTCATGCGACCAGACGTGTCCGGTCAGTGCTGACCGGACCCTGCCAGCGTCTGGTCAACACAATCTCACTGGCTCGCGGGTTGAACTGACCGGAGCATTCGGTCAACACGATCGGAGCGTCCGGTCACCCCGTAGAAGCTCATAACAGTTCATTTTTCAGGCTGCCTTATAAATAGAAGCTCCACTCGTGTGTGGAGTGACTTTTGCTCATTCCAATAGCTGAGAAACACGTTTGTGAGTGCCAAGAAGAGCAAGGTCCTAGTGAGGTGATTGAGATTTGAGAATCCAAGAGAGTAACCTCATTAGTGAATCAAGAGTAGTCAAGTGTGCATCCATCTTCTCATTAGGCTTCGTGTGGTCAAGTGAGAGTTCAAGCTTGTTACTCTTGGTGATCGCCATCACCTAGACGTCTTGGTGGTGGTTGGGAGCTTGGTGATCACCCAGCGAAGCTTGTGGGTGACCCAACCCAAGTTGTGAGCGGCTTTGGGTGATTCGCCGCGACGGAGTGTCGAAGAATCAACCCGTAGAGAGCACTTGATCCTTGCATAGATCAAGGGGGAGCTACACCCTTACGTGGGTGCTCCAACGAGGACTAGTGGGGAGTGGCAACTCTCCGATACCTCGGCAAAACATCACCGCGTTCCTCTCTCTCTCTATTTACTTTGAGCATTTACTTTGAGCATTTACTTTGAGCAATTCAATACTTGTCTTTACATTCATAGAATTGCCATGCTAGAGTAAGTTTGGAACATAGGTTGTAAGTCCTTTGTGCATTAGTTTGATAGAAACACTTTTCTAGGCACAAGGGGTTAATTGGGCTATCCGTAGGATTTGATTATTGCAAGAAAATTTAGAATTAGCCCAATTCACCCCCCTCTTGGGCATCTTGATCCTTTCAATTGGTATCGGAGCCTCGTGCTCACGTTTTTAAGCCTAACCGCTTAGAGCAAGATGTCACACGGGGATGGACCTCCTCCTATCTTTGAGGGAGATGACTTTCCATATTGGCAAATTCGCATGGAAGCGTACTTAGAAGCTCTAGACGTTGGTATTCTTAGAGCCGCCTCGCAAGGCTTCCCAAAACCTCAAAGCGCTACTAACCTACAAGGCGATGAGGTAAATTATGAAAAATGAAATGCAAAGGCTCGCAACACCATCTTTAGAGGCCTTTGAAAAGATGTGTTCAATCGTGTAAGGAACCACAAAGACGCCCATGCACTATGGTCGGATGTTTGTGCGCTCCATGAGGGAACCAAGAGTGAGCGTGAGGAACGCTATCATCTTGTGATTAAAAAGCTAAATTCTTTTGAGATGCTTCCCAAAGAAAGTGCTAATGAAATGTATTCTCGTTTAAATGTTCTTGTAGAGGAAGTCAATGGGCTTGGACTTACTCAAATGTCACCATCCGACGTTGTGAGAAAGATTTTGAGTGTCCTCCCCATTGACAAATATGGGCACATTGTGACCGTGCTACATCAAGGTGATCTTTCCGCCGCTACACCGACACAAATCTTGGGAAAGATCAGTGCTCATGAGATGTACATGCACATCACGCCACAAGATGGCTCATCCTCTACAAAGAAGAAAGAGAAGGACTTAGCATTCAAAGCTATCCAAGATAAGGGCAAAGCTAGACTTGAGTATGAGAGCTCAAGTGATGAAGATGATGAAGAAAGTCTTGCTCTCATGGTGAAGAAGACCGCCAAGATGCTAAAGAAGCTAAATAAGAGTGGCATCAAGTTTGACGGCAAGAAGAAGTTCTTCACTAGCTCAAGAAGAAAGCCAATCTCCGAGATGGATTGCTACAATTGTGGCAAACTTGGTCATCTAGCTCATCAATGCACAAAGCCCAAGAAAGACAAGTTCAAGAACAAGAACAAGGGCAAGAAAGATGACTCAAGCAATGAAGATGAAGATGAGAAGAAAAAGAACAAGCCATACAAGAAGAGAGATGGCAAGAAGAGGGACTTCCACAAGAAGAAGAAGAGTGGAAAGGCCTACATTGTCGGTGATTGGCTCACGGACATAGATTCATCAAGTGGATCATCCGATGAAGATAGTGACGATGAAAAGGTGGCCGCCATTGCTATTGATATTGCATCTTCACCGCCACCATCGCCATCATCCTCTACACACCTATGCCTTATGGCCAAAGGTGAACGCAAGGTAACTAAGAGTGATGATAGTAGTGATGATGAGCATGCTAGTGATGATGATAGCGATAGCGATGATGATGACTCACCTACATATGATGATCTTGTCAAAATATTAAGAAAATACACTAAGATCATTAGAAAGAGTAGAGCTACCAATGAAAAGCTTGATGCTAAAAATGATTCACTCTTAGCTAAGTGTGATACATTGGAAAAGGCTAATGATGAGCTTCGAGAAACTAATGATGCTATATCATCCAAACTCAAGGAGCTCAAATCTTCCAAGAAAGAGCTTAAAGATAAACATGATAAACTTGAGTGGGTGCACAATGAACTCATCACTAGCCACAACAAGCTAAAAGATGAATACACTACTCTTAAGATTAATCATGATACTCTTATTATTGCTTAAGAATTTTTACCAAATGAGCCACATGATGCTACTAACCATGTTGTCAAGATTGATATAGCTACTTCATGTGATGATTTAATTGATGAGAGCATTGAGCATGGATCTAGTAGCAAAGGCAAGCAAGTGGTTGAGTGCAATGACTATAATGAGTATGTCAAGCTCAAGAGTGATAATGAGAAGCTCAAAGAAGAAAACAAGAAGCTCAAGGAAGAGAAGAACAATGATGTTCTCAAGGAAGAGAACAAAAAGCTCAAGATGGAGAAAGAGCATCTCAAGGTGGGATTGAGCAAGTTTGCTAGAGGCAAGCATCTCCAAAGTGAGCTACTCATGAACACCGTCATGAAGATGGATAGAAGTGGCATTGGATATGTGGCAAGTGTAGAGAAGAAGAAGGCTCAAGCTCAACAACAACAATCAAAGCCAAAGCCAAATCCTAAGATATGTTTTGAGTGTGGACAAGAAGGCCACTTTGCTCATGAGTGTCAAACTCCACCGCTACAACCCATGCCCAAGCATGCTAGACCCTTTGCTTTCAATGCTCACTACATGCTTAGAAAAGATTCTAGTGGAAAGATGAAAGTCATGTTCTTAGGCCCCCCCCCCAACAAGAGTAGGCCTAAGAAGATTTGGGTGGCTAAGTCACTTGTTGAGAAGGTGAAGGGCCCTCAACAAGTTTGGATTCCTAAAGTTTGAATCTCATGTGTGTAGGTGAACTACAAGACCGGTGGAAGTCATTGGGTTATTGATAGTGGTTGCACTCAACATATGACCAGTGATCCTCATATGTTCACCTCACTAGATGAAGAGGTAGATGGGCAAGAGAAAATAACATTTGGAGATAATTCAAAGGGCAAGGTTAAAGGATTGGGCAAAGTGGCAATATCAAATGATCATTCCATCTCCAATGTGCTATATGTTGCTTCATTGAGCTTCAACTTGCTATCCGTTGGGCAATTATGTGATCTTGGATTCCAATGTTTGTTCACCGAGAAGGAGGTTGTTGTATCCAAGGTAGATGACAATCAAGTGATATTCAATGGATTTAGATACAACAACTTATATCTAGTTGACTTCACCTCTGAAGATGCAAATTTGAAGACTTGCCTATTCACCAAAACAACTCTTGGGTGGTTATGGCATAGAAGACTTGCTCATGTTGGGATGAGCTCACTCAAGAAGCTTATGAAGAATGATTTGGTGAGAGGGTTGAAGGATGTGAAGTTTGAAAAGGACAAGCTTTGTAGTGCATGTCAAGCCGGCAAGCAAGTTGCAAACACTCATCCAACCAAAGCTTTCATGTCAACCACAAGAGTGCTAGAACTCCTACACATGGATTTATTTGGACCAACAACATACAAGAGTTTGGGAGGAAATCTCTATTGTCTTGTGATTGTGGATGACTATTCAAGGTATACATGGGTGTTCTTCCTTCATGACAAATCCGAAGTTGCATCTTGCTTCAAGAAGTTTGCCAAGAGAGCTCAAAATGAATTTGAAGTGAAGCTCAAAAGATTAGAAGTGACAATGGAAAAGAATTTGACAACACAAACATTGAAGCCTATTATGATGAAGTTGGGATCAAGCATAAAGTATCCACAACCTACACTCCTCAACAAAATGGTGTAGTTGAGAGGAAGAACCGGACTTTGATCACTCTTGCAAGAACAATGCTAGATGAGTACAACACCCCCGAAGCTCTATGGGCGGAAGCAATCAACACCACATGCTATGCATCAAACCGCCTATTCCTTCAAAAGTTCCTTGGCAAGACACCTTATGAGTTGCTCAATGGGAAGAAGCCGGACGTCTCCTTCTTTAGGGTGTTTGGTTGCAAATGCTACATCTACAAGAAGCGGTAACACCTAGGGAAGTTCCAAAGACGTTGTGATATTGGGTTTCTTGTTGGTTACTCATCGAAGTCCAAAGCATATAGAGTATTTAATCATGCCACTAGCTTGGTTGAAGAAACATATGATGTGGAATTTGATGAATCTAACGGCTCCCAAGGAGCACATGAGAATCTTGATGATGTAGGTGATGAACCATTGAGGGAGGCCATGAAGAATATTCCGGTGGGAGACATCAAGCCAAAAGATGATGAAGATGATGTACAAGTCATTAACCAACCCTCTTCATCAAGTGTGCCATAAGATGGTGAAAAAGATGGGAGAGTAGAAAATAAAGATACTCATATCTCCCATGAGCAAATGGTGGTACAAGCACAAGATGTTGATGCTCCACAATCTCCTCCTCAAGTGGTCAATAGAAGAAATACACCTCTCCTACAAGATCATCCAAAAGATCTCATCATAGGGAGTCCATCAAAGGGAGTAATGACTCGATCTCAAAAACTTGCTTCTTTTATTGCTCATCACTCTTTTGTATCTTGCTATGAGCCTACCAAGGTAGAAGAAGCTCTAAAAGATCCGGATTGGATCAATGCCATGCATGAAGAGTTGAATAACTTCACTCGCAATGAAGTTTGGACTCTTGAAGAGCGACCAAAAGGTGCAAGAGTCATTGGAACGAAGTGGGTGTTCCACAACAAGCAAGATGATCAAGGTGTTGTTGTGAGGAACAAGGCAAGACTAGTTGCAAAGAGGTTCTCTCAAGTTGAAGGTTTGGATTTTGGAGAGACCTTTGCACCGGTTGCAAGATTAGAAGCCATCCGTATCCTTCTTGCATATGCATCACATCATGAAATGAAACTATATCAAATGGATGTGAAAAGTGCATTCTTAAATGGCTTTATTAATGAACTAGTCTATGTTGATCAACCTCCTGGGTTTGAGGACCCTAGATATCCTAATCATATTTATAGGTTGTCCAAGGCACTATATGGACTCAAGCAAGCCCCAAGAGCTTGGTATGAGCGCCTTCGGGACTTCCTAATTGAAAAGGGCTTCACCATTGGTAAGATCGACACCACACTATTCACCAAGAAGCTTGATGGGCATATCTTCATTTGTCAAGTATATGTTGATGATATCATCTTTGGATCATCAAATGAAGACTCATGCAAAGAATTTGGTGAATTGATGTCGAAGGAGTTCGAGATGTCCATGATTGGTGAGCTTATATTCTTTCTTGGTTTTTAAGTCAAGCAAATGAAAGAAGGCATCTTCATCTCTCAAGAGAAATACACAAAAGATCTTCTCAAGAGATTCAAGATGGATAAATGTAAGCCAATCAAGACACCAATGCCTACCAATGGACATCTCGATCTAGATAAGGGAGGTAACCCGGTTGATCAAACTCTCTACCGTTCTATGATTGGTAGCTTGTTATATTTAACCGCATCTAGGCCCGACATCATGTTTAGTGTGTGTATGTGTGCTAGATTTCAAGCTAGTCCTAAGGAAACACATTTAATTGCCGTAAAAAGAATCCTTAGGTATCTTAAGCACACACCAAGCATTGGCCTTTGGTATCCCAAAGGAGCTATATTTGAGTTAGTTGGCTATTCCGATTCGGATTACGCCGGATGCAAAGTTGATAGAAAAAGCACATCCGGAGGGTGCCATTTGCTTGGTAGATCACTTGTGTCTTGGTCCTCCAAGAAACAAAATAGTGTGGCTTTGTCCACCGCCGAAGCGGAATATATTGCCGCGGGTGCTTGTTGTGCACAAATTTTATACATGAAACAAACTTTGCTAGACTATGGTGTAGTTCTAGAAAAAGTACATCTTTTGTGCGATAATGAAAGTGCGATAAAACTTGCAAATAATCCGGTTCAACATTCTCGCACCAAGCACATAGATATCCGCCATCACTTTCTAAGAGATCATGTTGCTAAAAATGATATATCACTAGAAGGTGTAAGAACCGAAGATCAATTAACGGATATCTTCACTAAACCGCTAGATGAGGCTATATTTTGTAGATTGCGAAATGAGCTCAATGTGCTTGATTTTAGTAACTTCACTAAAAATTGAGCTTGTGTTGTCCCTTGCATTCATTGTAATATACAACATGTTTAATTTTTTGCAATACATATAGGGCTTGTCTAACATGGTTAAGATAACCGCCGAAAAGCGTGTGAAGAAGCTTAACCTTGGATCAAACTTGACAAGCAACTAGATTTACTTACAAGTATTGCATATGCATGTATGTTGGTTTGTCGTTTTGTTCCATTTGCCCTCTTGTTGCTTATTTTCTTAAAAAGAATTATAACCTAAGGCAAAATATTTTGAAAAATATGAGGGTTTGAGAGTGGTCACTCACATCAGTCCCAATTGGTGTTTATTTGGATCTTATTCAAGTTGGGACTTGATTGGGAACAGGCAGCGCGAAGGGACTTTGAAGACTTGCTGGAAAAGGTGCACCAGACGCTGCACCGGACGCTGCTGCCCAGCGTCCGGTCAGTTCACAGGAGGTGAACTGCTGCTGAAGGAGTGACCGGATGCTGCGTTTGTGCGTCCTGTCAGAAGGGGATCCAGCGTCCGATCGATCGAAGGTAGAACAAGTTGTACTGACCGGACCCTACCTGCGTCTGGTCATGGACCATCGGACGCGTCCGATCCTGATTCCAGAGGAATTGGACCTCTCTGGAATCGATCGGACGCTGGGTGGTAGCGTCCGGTCGCTACCACCGGAGCGTCCGGTCAGTGGATCTCGCGCGGCTTCAGGACTCTTTTCCGTTTCCTTCTCTGTCGTGTTTGGGATCCTCATATAACCGCGGCCTTCGCGTTTTGTTTTGGCCTAACCCTAATCGTCATTGCCGCCACCTCCACCGCTCCCGCGCTCAAGGTCGCCGCGCCGCCGCAACCCCCGTGCCGTTGCTCCTTGCGCCAGCCTCGCTCTCCACCGCGCTGAGGGACCTGCTGCTGAGCCTCATCACTCACCTCTTGCGTGTTTGCGACGCCGGAGTTAAGACCGAGGGGCCCTCAAGGCCATTGATCCAACCCTTACCCTACCTCCTTGATTGGTAAGGCAAGACATTTTCAATCTTGATCTTTTCAATTGTGACCTAGATCAAATTGCAGTGCACTGATTCCCAATCGCATTCAAGGTTTTCGACCTAACCCTAGCCGGTTCCGAGGTTTCCCCGCGCGATGTCTTTTCTTTTCTCGGATCGCCGATTCGTCAGGTAGCTTGCCCGTCGTCTCAATTTCGTACCTACATTGCTTGCTTCCTAGGTTTTCGCATCTATTAGATATAGTGTATTTATTCATATATCCATCTATTCTATCATGCACCGAGTCGGTTCCATTGTGGTTCTTGTGGCAGTTGGCAGTCAACTCGGAGCCAAGCTCGCGAGTAAGGATCGAGGCCAAGCCTCGAGAGTGTCAGTTTGACAGTTGATCTTCATCAGCGGCAGTTCACCCTCTTGTCTGTTCAGATGGCTCGCACCAAGAACGTTGGTGGTGGCCCAGGTGATGATGATTGGAGGCCCCCGCCTCGCTAGCCTGCAGGATCGAAAGGCAAGTCAACAAAGCAGGTGACATCCAAGAAGCGCAAGTACCCAGACACGGAGATAGCAAGAGCAGCAGCTGTTGCAGAGGCCGTAGAGCGTGCCAAGAGAGGAGGCGCTCACAGTGGCGTTGTCATAGCAGATTCACAGCTCACACCAGTTCAGAGGGCAGCACTTGAGGAGGCTGAGCGTCGTCATGGTGGTCCACCTGGGACTGTCATGATGGCAGGTCGTCGACTAGCTATTGAGGAGGCTCGACCTCAGGGGGAGTCCCAGCAGGAGGCACAGCAGCAGCCCCCACCAACAGAGCCTTAGCCAGCCCAGGAGACTCAGGAGGGTCAGCAGACTGAGGAGACCGAGCCGGCACCTCAGCTACACCGCTCAGGTCATACCAGTACTACAGTTCCACCGAGGCCAGCTACACAGCGCAGGGGTTCAGGCCCTCCGCCTAGACCTTAGGGTCTGCCTCCAGTGGTTCACCTCGACTTGAGGGCCGCCATAGCCAGACAGGTTCGCCAACTGCGCTTTGTTGAGTTTGACGTGTGGTTCCCTCCGAGGAGGGATGAGAGAGCAGCTGAGGGGTTCTATACACCGCTCTAGGAGGACTTCTACAACGCATATCTAAATAGTGGGGTAGTGTTCAGATCTCAGAGGGTCTGTAGTTTGGAGTCTATTGTGGCAGCAGCCGGAGAGCACATCCGCCCCTACTTGTCATATTTGCCGGGGCTTGCAGATCTGATTGGCCGGACAGGAGTATATGTACCATCTTGGGTCCGGTAGTTCTATGCTTCACTCTATGTTGATCCGCATCACAACTTCATTCATTTTGCATTCAACGGCAGAGATTATAGGGTGATGAGCTTCAGAGCCCAGGAGATACTGCGGCTACAGGATCAGCCTGTCAAGCTGCATGAGGTATGCTATGGATAGCAGGAGCCTCCCAGGCGTCCTCATGGAGGGATGGTGCCCCCGACAGATCTGGTGCGACATTGCTTCAAGGAGCCATTTGGTGAGGGGTCGAGTAGGAACCCTAGTGACTTGACTCCTACAGCGAGAGTGCTAGAGGCCATTATCAGGAGGACATTGCTTCCTAGGTTGGGATACAGGGAGGGTCTGACTCGCTTACAGCTCTGGCTCCTTAATGCCCTGATGCAGCAGACCGTATTTGACATTTGGGACCTCCTTCTATCAGAGATGGAGGATACTATTGCTGAGGGTTTCAAGGGTCGTTGACAGCTTCCTTATGCACATTGGGTCACATTCTTGATGCTCAAGTGTGTGCAGGTCAGGACTCCTGAGTTAGTTGCCGAGTACAGGGCTGCCACCATAGAGTTTCTAGCATACAACATGGCACAGAGGATCAGGCACAGCACTCCATAGGCACCAGCTCAGCCCAGCCATCATCCAGATGTTCCCGAGTCAGCAGCTCAGCAGGACGAGATCATTAGAGGCATATCCGCTATAGAGGAGGAGCAGCTTGAGGTACAGCAGAGATGACCGAGTCCAGTGATAGCTCGGATGATGACTATCTACCGATTCCTCAGATGCCTCCACGCAGACATGATGCAGAGGCCGGCAGTTCCAGCTCAGCTCTACCAGCACCGCAGATGGACCCCTCACTGATTGCCATTCTTGAGCAGATGCAGCAGGACCAGGCACGATAGGCATAGGAGACCGCTGCCAACTTCGCACAGTTCTAGGCTCGTCAGGACGAGTTCCAGAGGCAGCAGCAGCTTCTCCAGCAGCAGATGCATCACCAGTAGATACTCATGCAGCAGCAGCTTATGGGCTTTATGCAGCATGTAGTGACAGCACTTGGGGCCCCACTGCCACAGCCTTCGCCCTAGCTTGCTCAGCCTGCCTCCACCATGACGACTCCAGCTATATAGCCCAGCGAGCTTCAGAGTCAGGGACAGCCTCCAGCTCAGTTTGCTTCACCTATAGTTCAGGTGTCCCAGTGGTTATCCTCACCGGTGGTTGCCCCGCAGTTCACTCCATATCACACGGGCTTCTCACCAGAGCAGTCATCCTCGCTATTTATGCCTGACACGTCAGTCTCCAGGAGTCTTGGAGCATCTTTCAGCGAGCTGACCGGCATGCCTACACCACCTCATATGCATACCACCGGTCCTTCTATAGTAGCTCTAGTCGCAGTGACTACTCAGAGGCTCCCCTCGTCTGTCGCCTCTTTAGATCCTATGACAAACATACTAGCAGCTTCACAGGCAGCACCAGCCCCAGCTTAGACCCAGACCGCTTCAGCGACACTTCCTACCATAGAGGGTCAGTCAGTACAGAGCTCAGGGTCAGATGATGATGGTGCCCAGTTCTAGCTTGCCCCACGTACTTCAGCGCCCGACTCATCCGCTGCAGCCCCACCGACCAACCCTTAGGTTTTGGTGTTTGACGCCAAAGGGGGAGAGGGTTCGAGTATGTAGACTCAAGGGGAGCGTGATCTAGGGGGAGCTAGTTATACACTATTACTTATGCATTTACATTTGGAGTTTTATTTGTGTGATACACTATTACTTATGCATTTGTGTGTCTACTTTCGTGCACATTATTATATCTATGTGATAGTGCTATCTACGTGATTGTGATTTATGACATGTGTGCTCTCTATGTTACATTATGTATATGTAACATCACTTGTGTTATGCTCATTTGCCTTTGCTTCCGCGCTTATACTCCGATGCAAATGAGCTTTGTTACTTGTACTCATGCTTAATTCATATTCTTTGAGTACACTGTGTTGGCTTGGGTCATATAAGCTTGACTAACACTTTTGTTCTTACCGACAAAAGCTTATATGAACCAAACCCGTCAAAAACCTCACTCTTTCACATACTCAAGGTGGTATTGTCATCAATCACCAAAAAGGGGGAGATTGAAAGCATCTAGGCCCTTAGTTGGGTTTCGGTGATTAATGACAATACAAGATTACTATGACTAACGTATGTTTTGCAGAGGCAATTAAGTTAGGTCATGGTAATGGAGATCGATTGGGCAATCAAAGTTGTCATGCCCCTACGATGGAAATCATTTTGGTTTTCAAAGAATGGATGACAAGGTTAAGGATGACTAGTTCTAAGTGTCGATTGGAGTTGGAGTGATACTTAGAGTAGTTTAGGACTTTGTTTTTCCTTTGGCCGTACTATTAAGGGGGGTATGGACGGGTAGCTTGACCTAGTTGAGTCTAGTGAGTTAGGTGTGGTGCACACTTGTTAAAACTAGCTCTAGGTAGCTCCTATGAATGCCTAAGATCCTTTGGAGCAAACTTCATTCACATATGATCGAGAGTTGGAAGTGAATGGAGGATCAAATGCTGACCGGACGCTGGCCCCGGTGCGACAGGACGCTGGCCGCAGGGTCCGGTAAGTTCATTTGATCAGTAGACAGCGTTCGGTGCGACCAGACGCTGGAGAGGTCAAGTGACCAGACGCTGAAAGGCAGCGTTCGGTCGACTCCAGTAAGGTTCCAGAGAAGGGAATCTACGACCGGACACGTCCGGTCAGTACTGACCGGACCCTGAGGGTTCTGCGTCCGGTCGAGTCCAGTAAGCATCCAGTGAGGGTTTCATGCGACCGGACGCGTCCGGTCAGTGCTGACCAAACCCTGCCAGCGTCCGGTCAACACAATCTCACTGGCTCGCGGGTTGAACTGACCGGAGCGTCCGGTCACCCCGCAGAAGCTCATAACGGTTTGTTTTTCAGGCTGCCTTATAAATAGAAGTTCCACTCGTGTGTGGAGTGACTTTTGCTCATTCCAACAGCTGAGAAACACGTTTGTGAGTGCCAAGAAGAGCAAGGTCCTAGTGAGGTGATTGAGATTTGAGAATCCAAGAGAGTAACCTCATTAGTGAATCAAGAGTAGTCAAGTGTGCATCCATCTTCTCATTAGGCTTCGCGTGGTCAAGTGAGAGTTCGTGCTTGTTACTCTTGGTGATCGCGATCACCTAGACGGCTTGGTGGTGGTTGGGAGCTTGGTGATCACCCGGCGAAGCTTGTGGGTGACCCAACCCAAGTTGTGAGCGGCTTTGGGTGATTCGCCGCGACGGAGTGTCGAAGAATCAACCCATAGAGAGCACTTGATCCTTGTGCGGATCAAGGGGGAGCTACACCCTTGCGCGGGTGCTCCAACGAAGACTAGTGGGGAGTGGCGACTCTCCGATACCTCGGCAAAACATCGCCGCATTCCTCTCTCTCTCGATTTACTTTGAGCATTTACTTTGAGCATTTACTTTGAGCAATTCAATACTTGTCTTTACATTCATAGAATTGCCATGCTAGAGTAAGTTTGGAACATAGGTTGTAAGTCCTTTGTGCATTAGTTTGATAGAAACATTTTTCTAGGCACAAGGGGTTAATTGAGCTATCCGTAGGATTTGATTATTGCAAGAAAATTTAGAATTAGCCCAATTCACCCCCCTCTTGGGCATCTTGATCCTTTCATACCTCGTTATTGAACTGTTCCTGAGTAAGCTGGTTCTCTAGTGCTTGCTCCTCAAGGGTTGGCTGCTCATCATGCTCGGGGCATCGGGCTACACTGTCTGGTGTCCGCGACATTATTTCGTGCTTTATTCTAATAGATGTAAGAAAGTGTGCTTTAGGTACGCGAGAAGGTATAAGAAATAAAAAGGTCTATAAAACAAAGTAGTCCTATAAAACAACAATATGTCAAAAAATGAGAAGTAGCAGTAGTAGAGGCCTCAGAAACATGTCAATCATCATCTGATCTTAAACTTGGAGCATCAAGGCATCATAACAGAGAAGAGAGGAGAAGGTAATGTAGGGGCGGCTGCATATGATGCCAAGTTCCTCATAAGTTCTTGATCATCAGCTCATATTTCATATAATGTATGGACTTAAATAATTTCATCATCGGCAAAACAAAGGAGAGGAGAGGAGAAGGGAGAATTGGCAAAAAAAAGCAACAGCTGCTTAACAAACATAGAGAGGAAAAGGTGTAAAAACAAGCAACTGTTGCTTCCCAAACATAGAGGATAGGAAAAATAGCCAAAAAAATAGTTGACTACTGCCACATGGTTGGAAGACCTCTGCATATCAAAATCTGATAACTTAGATAGCCAGCTAGTAGTAGTAGGAGAGTAGCTAGCAGCAAGCAGAGTAGCTAGCAGACAGCTAGTACCAGTAGTAGTTTCTAAGAGTATAGGGAAGATAACAGAGCAGCAGCCAATACTAGAGTAGTATAGAGTAGTAGTAGAGCAGCAGCAGCAGCAGCAGCAGCAGTAGTAGGACAGTAGTATAGCAGTAGTAGAACAACCAATGTGTTCTAGGAAATAAAGCCATTAATAAGAACAATGTGATAGAATACAAGCATCAGTAGTACCATGTTGACAATGTGATAGGAAATAAAGCCAATTTGTTGACAGTTTAAATGAGCAATGTAGGAAATATGATTTATTAACTTGCAAAAAGACTCACTGTGCATATATAAAACAGTGGTCATATATAAGCATATATTAAAACAGTTGGCATATATAAAACACTCTATTTTCAAGAGTTCAAGAGCCATCTAAGTTTCATGCTGGAATTAATAATACAACAAGCAAGCAACTTCTTAGTAATACAACTCGAGCATAGAAATTCTTAATAATACAGCAGCAAGCAACTTCTCTCTTAATAATACAGCAGCATGCAATTTTTATTTTGATCACAATGGCAGGGCCTGAGCAATATTTTCTAAGTAAGCAGCAGGCTAATCAGTTCACCAGACTAAGCAGCTGTCAAGCATGCAATGAGCATTTACACAAATAAGCACACAAGCTGATGGCTGCATTACCGACTATTTCTCATATTCCACCTATTTTCTTCCTTCCATCTATTTTCTGTCAGCCTAGTTAGTTCCTTCCTTCTTTGTAATCGATAGCTACAGAAAAGGATAGTGTGATAAACTAGCATCCTGAACCAGACATGACCGAATACAGCAAGTCCTGCTCAACTACTGTTTCTCATATTCCACCTCAGCAGCATGAAGAGTAAGGTTAACATAAACTTTTTATCAAGACATTCTTATCCTAGAGACAAACACAACAAAGAGGCCAAAACTTTATTTTCAAATAAAGATTCCTTTGTAAAAAAAACACAGCAAAGAGGATCAGAAAATGAGATATAGACACTCAAGCAAGGGCAAACAACCAAAAGAATTGGATGACAGAACTCTGTCTTTGCCCTCAAAACAGAACTCTGTCTCAACAATGCTAAAAAAAGAATCGAGTAAGTTCACATTGTAGAACATATCAAACTGGAGCCACAACATGCAGGTCACGAGGTAAATATCAAGCAAATCATGCATTGATTGATTTCCTGATCTGCATGGCCCTTTTATTCACTTCTTCATGTTTGCTACCATCACCTGCTGTTTTATTATATATTCGGGAACGATAACTCTTGCGAGTTATTTGTTCCTACACTTTATCTAGGATTCTAGGCATAACCTGACTTCTGCTCTCATGACAGTGGTTGTACAAGTAATGAGTTTAAAGGTTAGGAGATTATGACCATTGCACTTTTCACGTTATATATAAAATGAAAATCATACAGTTCCCAGTCAGAGTAGGTATCATACTGTTGTGTTGTTGAAATCAGAAACCTTGTTCTGCGGTGTTGAAGTGATTACTACAGAAACAAAGCCAAACGATAGGCATGCAGAAATCTCTTTAAGAGCAGAGCATATATATACAGAACATATTTTTTTTAGTTCACACTCTTGAGCTTTCTATGTTTCTCTATAATAACTATCTGCATCAGATTGCCTCTAACAGCAACTACCAAACCACCTGAAAAAAGATAGGTTTTGTTTCTCTTTTATATCCTCCAGAAAGCTAAATTGAGAGAGAAGGCGATCAAATCATATATGATTCGTATATTGTTCATTCATATCCCTATGACACCACCCCCATGATGGACCAGACTCCTCCGTTCTGTCTTGTGCGACCTTCGCTTTGCTTTGCTTGCTGGACTACACGTACACCTACGCCTATCCACTCTCAAATTATGCAATCCGATCGACTTTAAAAAAAACAAAAAAACAGAGAGAATATTATTATGCCATCCATCCAGCCGAAAAGACGGCAAATAAAGAAAGCAAGAATAAGAAGGCGGTCCATGCAACTGCATGCAGTGAGGCACCTTTAATTTGCACACATCAATCACATTGGACTCTATGTAATGTAGCCTTCCTGCCTGCCTGCCTGTTCATAGATCACTTGCAATTCCCTCCCCCACAGGCACAGGCCACATCACATAATTGATGATGAGAGAAAAAAATGGGATGAAAAGAATGCATCAACCACCTTTTAGTTAGTTGATCTTGATCCCCACAGGACTGATGATTGCTTTGCCGGCTTTTGCTGCTGCTGTATTATTAAAAGAATGTGCGTGGCAGGTCCTACTTTTAGATATGACAGTGAAAATTGACAACAGTCCCCATGCTTTAGTTCAATATATGAAATAAATCTTTTTTATATGTTCTGTTTTTCAATATCCAGATTTCGCAGTTCGTATTCCTGTGAATAAAAAAATGAATATAGTAACTGAAACATAAATTCCAGTTCAAGCGTGATAACAAGGCACCATGTTCTTTTAGTTTAGTTTTGTTTCTCCTGGTTATCATGTTTGCGAAAATCCCATTGCTGGTGTTCCCTGACCCATATATTAATTTTTCATAGGATTTCCAATGTAGTTGTTCCTTAAATTTATATATATACTAACAAAGAAACCATGCTACTGCTGCTAGGCATCTTTGTTTTTTTTTACTTCAGAGCATTGATAAACAGCTTGACCTGTGCCCAGTGAATTTAGTGTGAAAATTACTTCAATGAATAGATAGATTGTTTAGTTCATTTATCTTATAACACTAGATATATGCCCGTGCGTTGCACGAGTGCAACCAATTTACACTAGAAATATGGCTCAGCAGTTCATTTACTGGCATCTCTGTACATCCATCCAGCAGTTCATTTTCAATATGGCTCAGCATGAATGCACCCAAAGATTTATTTCATATTTATGCAAGCATCACCATCGATCAAAGTAGAAATCAGGTAAGTAGGAGACTCAGCAGACGTGGGATTCAGAGGAGGCTGGCTGGGAGAAGAGCACCTGATTGCCCCCCCCCCCCCCCCCCCCCCCCCCGCGATGTAGAACAAGCTTGACCTTGATGAAGACCCGTCCAGCTCCCGGATCTCCGCCCGAATAGTGGCACCGCAGCGGAGCTTGGAGATGAGCCCTGCCACCGCGACCGCCTCAACCAGGCTGCTTCGCCCTCGACCCTGCCCTAGCACACCATGCGACTAGTAGACGACGCCCGTTGAAGCAGCACGAAACGAAACAACAGCGTCAGAGTGAGTAGCGATGGCGAAGACGGTTCACGATTGCGGAAGCAGCCGTACCTACGGTCAGTCGTCGAAGGGAGAGAAGAGGCAGGGCGGTGGTCGGAAACCCTAGGGCGGGGAGGAGCAGGCGCGTGGGTGCGGGGAGGGGGCGCGCGGGTGTGGAGATGGGGCGCGCGGGTGCGGGGAAGGGGTGTGGGCCGGCGTCGGGACAAGTCCGGGAGGATTTCGTCGGCGGGGCAGCCTGACGACGTCGGAGGAGAAGAGAGCGCCCAACAACAGACAACACCCGTGCGCCCTTGGTTTTATAGTCGGGATGATTTCTAGGGGCGGTTCCTGATCCAGCCGCCTCTATAAATGCATTTGTAGGGGCGGTTCCTGATCCAACCGCCCCTACAAATATTTTTTATTTTTTTTAAATTATTAATTCTATATTATAAAAACAATTGTGTATATATAAAACAATTGTGTATATGCAATTGTGACCAAAATAAAAGTAATATAAAAACAATTGTGTATATGCACAAATATATATATAAACAATTGTACTCAAAACAATATAGAAAACAAAAAAACAAAAATTAAAAATTTGAATTTTAAAACTTTGACTATAATTTTATGACATTAAATGAAATAAAATGAAAATGTTGTAAACATAAAAGTTGTATAACTCATCAACATGTACAACTTTTATTTTGGTCATCTTGTTATGTGACTTTGTTTGAACGATTCAAATTTTGAAATTCAAACAATTTCAACTTGAAACAATATTTTGAAAGAGTAAATGATTTCAGATGAAAAACTCATGAATACCAAAGTTGTAGAACTCATCAATATGTACAACTTTTATTTTGATCATATTTTCATTTGACCAAATTTGAATAGTTGAAATTTTGAATTTCAATAATTGACAACTTCAAACAAGATTTTAAAACCTTAAATAATTTCAACAATAAAAGTCGTGAACATAAAAGTTGTTGAACTCATCACTATCTACAACTTTTATTTTGGTCACTTCTTCATGTGACAAAGTATTAGTAAACATTGTTCATAAATTCACATATGACTCATAGTTTCCTGAACTATACGAGAAACATGTTGATTTGTGAACAATGTTTAATATCACTTTGTCAGATGAAGAAATGATCAAAATAAAAGTTGTAGATATTGATGAGTTATACAACTTTGGTATTCATCACTTTTTCAGCTGAAATCATTTAATGGTTGAAAATCTCGTTCGAACTTGTCATTTTTTTAAATTTGAAAATTTGAAGTGCTCAAATAGAGTCATCTGGATGTTGCAAAGGGTAGTCTCACACACATGCATAAATGTAGTCTCACACACATATAAAAATATGTAGTCTTACACACGTACATAAATATATAGTCTCACACGCATCCATAAATGAAGTCTTACAAACACACACTTACATAAACACTCCACATTCAATAACTAGCTAGCCCGCTGTAACGACTTTCCACTTGACACATTTTCGTTCCCATGGCAATATGTCTTTGGGGAGGTTCTTTTCCACAACACTGATCTTCTTAGGAAAGTCTGTGAATAGCGGCATCTCATCGTAGTTATTCTAAGCTTCAACATCATCCACGCCATCAACTCCAATAATGTGTTGTTTCCCGAAGGCAACCACGTGCTTTGTCTTCTTCTTCGGGGGAGGTTACTTTGTGGGTCAGACATATAGAAAACTTGTGTGACACGTGAAGCGAGCACCCAAGGGTCATCTTGGTAGCCTAGATTCTCAAGGTCTAGGACTCTCAATCCGATCTCGTTCAGTTGGTGTTGTTTGATCCAGCGGCATCGAAACAGGGCCACCGTTATATTCCTTCCATAGTCAAGTTCCCATATCTCTTCAATGATGCCAAAGTATTAGATCTTTCGTCCCAATCCATCGAGAGACTCTATTCAAATGCCGCTGTTTTGGTTCACATATTTACTATCCTTTACGTGGGTATAGTACATATACCCATTGATGTCATAAGCATTCCAAGATGTCACTTGTCTCGATGGCCCCTCCGCTAACCTACTGATGGTAATAGAGTCTATGGTTTCTCCAGGCGGTATGTTTTGGTCCTTCAACCATGTAGTTAGTCGTTGCTTGTGTTATTTCATGACCCAATCATCCGAACGGCTATTTCTCTCCGCCATAATGATAGCCAAGTGTTCATCAATGTACGGTTGCATCAGTTATGTACTTTGCAAGACACTGTAATGCGCCCGACTCACCTCTTTGTAATCATGGTCGATGAACACTTTTCTACCACTGGTGCCCTTCCCAGCCAGCCTACCCTTGTGACGAGAATCGGGTTTACCAATCCCTTTCTGTACTTTTAGGTACTCTTGATAGCACTCGATGACTTCTTCAGTACTGTAACCCTCTATCATGGAGCCCTCTGGGTATGCTCGATTATGCACGTATCGACTTAGAACCAATATGAACTGCTCGTAGGACCACATTTTATGCAAGTAGTAAGGGCCCAGCGCCTGTATCTGATGAACCATGTGAATCATGAGATGTGGCATTATATCAATAAAGCAGGAGGTAAACACATCTCCAGTTGATTTTGTGTCTCCATAAATTCATGTAGATCACTCAGCTCTTGCTTGCCAATCGTCTTCTATGAGATCTTCGAAAAGATGTAGCACATGCGGGTGATGGCCATTTTCAAGAACTCTGGCTTTATAGTCCTGATTGCAATAGGTAGAAACACTGTCAGCATCACATGGCAATTGTGAGCCTTGCAGTGTGTTATTGATAAGTCCTTCATTGACACTAGCTTCTTCACATTTGCTGAAAACCCAGTCGGGACTTCGATCCCCCTCAGGAAAGTGCATATAGCTCTCTTCTCGTCTGGTGTTAGGTTGAAGCACGCCATGGGTAGAGTGTATTTTCCATTGGCCTCAGGTACCGGGTGAAGCTGTGGCATCATGTTTAGCTGCACCATGTCTTTTCGTGCTTTCAGACTATCCTTTGACTTGCCTGTGTCCATCAAGGTAGCAATGAGACTCTCAAAGACATTCTTCTGCACGTGCATAGCATCAATGGCATGGGGGACCTCCAAGTCTGGCCAATAAGGCAGATACTGAAAGAAGATCGATTGTTTCTTGAAAGGTACTCCTTCGACAGGAGATGTGCTTCTATCTCTATTTGTCCCATCCGGATTCTTCTTTCCATAGACAACGCATATGTTTTTCACAATTCTATACACGTGTTCTCTGTTTTGACGTCTCTCCGGAGGGGGTTCAATCTCTGGGGCGTTGTCATAAAATCTAAAGAACAATTTGTTGCGGTACTTGTGACTTGTCTTTAAGAAGCGTCGGTTCCTTAGGTAAACTATCTTCTTGGATGCATCCAAGTACACCCATGTAGTACCATCCAAGCAAACCAAGCATCCCGTCTTTCCTTTGATCTGTCCAGACAAAGCAAACAGCGCGGGGTAATCATTGGTAGTAACAAATATTATTGTTCTACATATGAAGTCCTCCTTTCGGAACGCATTATACATCTGCTCCCCATGCCTCCATAGCCTCTCCATTTCTTGCATCAAAGGCTCGAGGAACACGTCTATATCAATGCCTGGTTGTTTAGGGCCAGAAATAAGAATAGTGAGGAGAAGGTACTTTCTCTTCTGACACAACCATGTTGGGATGTTGTACATGGTCAAGATCACTGGCCATATGCTGTGGTCGCTCATCCTCTCATTGAAGGGATTCATTCCATCGGTGCTCAAGCCAAACCGTACATTCCTTGGGTCATCGCTGAATTCTTTGTGCTTCTCATCAAACCTTTGCCACTGACTACAATCAGCCGGGTGTGCAATCTTATCATCATCCACCTTGCGTTCATCATCCCACCATGTCATGAGTGCGACTTCTTTAGGGTTTAGGAAGATAGGTCTCAAGCGGTCGGTCACTGGCAGGTACCACATTACCAAGGCAGAAATTCTTCTCTACTTTGCATCATTGCCTAATAGAGTGTCCTCTGGGGGCTGAGATTCTTGTACCACCTTTTTTGTACCCTTCTTATTCCTCTTTTTCCCTGTGGAGGCTTTGTCCCTACTGTAAAGGTCATTGTTCTTGTATCGGCTGACCCCACACCGGGGACATTTATCTAGTGACTTGAACGTTTCGCCACAAAAAAGTATACAGTGGTTGGGGGCATGCATGGATTTTTTCAACCCCCATTATCAATGGACTTATGACCTTCTTCGCTTGGTATGTGTTGGTGGGAACTGAGTTTGGTTATGGCAGCACCCATGACAGGAGATGCAATAGATTATTGAAACTACAGTCTGACTAGTCATACTTAGCCTTCAGGATGAGCAGCTCAAGCACAAAATGTAGCAATGTCCAATGTGTCGGACAACCCTTTTCAACACCATACACAGTCTCCTTCTATGTTTTTATCACCATTTCCAAATTTTCTAGATCTTTTGGGCTATTTAGTAAAATCTCTGGTCCAAGAGCACGAATCATGTCCTCCAAATCATCTTCATCCCCGACACGTGCTCCACCATCATTATTGGCACTACCTTCGTCGTTATCATCCCAACCACCAGCATCACCACCTTGTTCATTGCCAAACTCGAAATCCATTCGTGCATCAAGCTCTGCTGAATCTTGGGACAGAGATTCTATGGTTTCGTCGTCGTATTCGTCCTCATCCTCGTCATTAACAATAACCGTTTCACCATGATGAATCCACACTGTGTAGTCCTCAACAAATCCTCGTATAATCAAATGTGATATGATGATAGTCACATCTGTCCATGTCATACGGTTCTTGCAATCTTTACATGGGCAAATAATTGTATCCTTATTCTTTTTTAATGTCGTTGCATGCTTCTTTGCGGTTTCAATAAATTTATCCACCTCTTCACGGAAACCTGCCTTGAACCTTAACGAACCATACATCCAAGAGTTTCTGTACTCCATCTTTTACAACAACAACAAAACAAACATTAAAGGACTACTTATTCAGATATATCTAAAAATGAAACAAATTAATAATTACTTGAGAATAATTGTATATACTTCAGATATATATGAATATAAATCTAATATAATTACATGAAGCATACAAACACACTATGGTAGAGGAAAATTAATTAATGGCCCATTTATCCATAAATAATTAAAATACATATTTATTGATTACAATAAACAATTTCAAAGACAACAATTAGCAATAATTATACTTTACCCGATATCTTTCATACAAACCCTAGTCCAATTTCATTAAACATAAATTTACAAAAACGAAATTAATAAAAAAACCAAACCCTAGATCTAGATCCACATGCACATGAAACATCCATAAAACTAACTAATTGTTCACTAAAATCAAGAAACATGGACCAAATAAGGGTATGATCTTGTTTCCCTCCCTAATTTACCCTAGTACATTTAAAACTTGGGTCTAATTTGCTTCATAAGTAGCTCAAGTATCATAAAAGAGAGAGAAAAATAAAACTCTAATTACTCACTAACCAACCATTAAAACTTCAAAAAAGTGTGGAATAGCATTTTCTTACCTTCTACAACCTCTCCATCAAAAGATTTGAGACCAAAACCTTCCTCCCTTAGTGGAGCAATTTTTGGAATGTGCCCAAGGCCTCCCCACCTTTCTTTCACGGGTTGGAGTGAGTGGCCCGAGGAGAAAGAAGGTGCTGCAGCTGTTTTATATGTGGGTTATTTGTAGGGGTGGCTGGTGATTGAGCCGCCCCTACAAATCGGAGCTATATGGCATTTGTAGGGGCGGCTCAATCACCAGCCGCCCCTACAAATAGCAACTCCAGGGGCTGCTGGTGATTGAGCCGCCCCTACAAATCAGACCCCATTTGTAGGGGCGGCTCGTATCACCAGCCGCCCCTGCTGTTTCATTTGTAGGGGCGGCTGGTGTCTGGGCACCCGAGCACGCCATTGTAGGGGCGGCTCCATCACCAGCCGTCCCTACAAAAAAATTCGAATCGTTGCTAAAAATCGTTTTTTACGTAGTGTAAATAAGGTAAAAGTTTCCAAGAATAGAAAGTTGTGGAGAAGAAATGTCAAAAGTCCAGCGGCGCACACTGGCTAGTGGCTAGTCGCGCCGACTGCCGACTGGTGTCGCGCGTGATGCAATGGATGCGAAACGAAGTTGAAGTTTTGCACACATAACAGCTAGCGTTGTTGAAATTCTAAAGCTTTATTACACTATACACAAACATATCCATGTACATGTACTCACTAGAACGTGCTTGTACTTCCAAGTTCCAACGGCTAATTATTTCGGCGCATATAATAAGCAAAATTAATAAACATATATGAAGTGAAATAATTGCAGCATCGTCGAGACGTCTTCATCCGAAGGATCGCGCGCTTGCGATTGGCAGCCCGCAGCCAGCAGCTGGCTTGGTTGCTAGGGCTTTCCCGCCGGTGGGCAGTTTATGTGCGGGTTGTAGGAGTGGCACCAAAACGCCCCATCCAGGCCTGCCCCTGCCAGAAACCGCCGCGCTGGCTTGGAGCGCAGCAGCATCCCCGCTCGCACCAGCGCTCGGTCGCTCGTCTGCCGCGGCCGCGACGAAGCGATGACGGCACCCACGGCCCGCGCAGGCGTCGTCGCCGGCGCGGACGTGGGTGCCGCGGCGGCGGCGCCGGTCCTCCCGTCTCCCGCCACCTCCGTGCGGGTGGGCGGCCAGGCGGTGCGGGCCTCGCCATCGAGCAGCAGCAGCTGGTGCTGCAGCGCGTCGTTGTCCACGTGATCCGCCGACGATGGCGATGGTCTAGAGGACTCGGAGACCTGAAGTAGGAGGAGGAAGCAGACGGGGAGGAGCAGTGGGCGAAGCAGTCCGTGTACGGGGCGTGCCATCTTGCGTGCGCTGCTCTGTGCGTGATGAAGCTTCTTCACCTGGCAGCTCGAGCTGATTGATGGAGCTGTTGAAGAGATCGATAGGTGAAGTGTAACAACATGCGTTTTTTTATAGACTGCATGTGCATGCGAACTTGCGAAGTTCATATTGCAACGCGAGGCAAGTGCGCTGTAACTGTGGGTCACTAACTTGGCTGATAAGCTCCACTACTGGAGAACAGATCTTTCATCCGAGGTCAAAATGGGTTCTAGTCCCGGCATTTTTTGCGCCCGGGACTAGAGAGACCTTTAGTCTCGGTTGGTGTCTTCAACCGGGACTAAAGGTCCCTGCCCAACGGCTACTGCGCTCGGCACAGTGGCAGAGGACCTTTAGTCCCGGTTGGAGACACCAACCGTGACTAAAGGTGGACCTTTACTCCCGGTTGGAGCCACCAACCGGGACTAAAAGTCCCCAACCTTTAGTCCCGGTTGGTAACACCAACCCGGACTAAAGGACCCTTTAGTCCTGGTTGGTAATACCAACCGGGACTAAAGGTCCCCTGATGGGTTAGTTCAAAAGGGAAGCATCCCATCCTTTGTCAGATGTGTTGTGTAGGTGGGGTGGTAAGCTACGCGCGAGGCAATGCATGAGGTCTTAGGTTCGAATTTCACGGGACGCAGCGGTGGGAGGCATTATTTTTTTTAAAGCTAGGAGGACCTTTAGTCTTGGTTGGTGTTACCCACCGGGACTAAAGACTAAAGGTCCCCTTTGGTCCCGGTTCCTGACCCGGGACTAAAGGACCCCCCTTTAGTCCCGGATGCTTACTCCCAGGTGAGGAACCGGGACTAGAGAGGGTTCCCCACCGGGAGTAAAGCTTTGTTCTGTACCAGTGCTCGGATCACCTGGACAACGACGCGCTGCAGCAGCAATGGAGCACAACGCAATATGACCCACAACTTGTGTATAGTGTAATAAAGCTTTAGAATTACAGCGACGCGCTGCACCACCAGCTGCTGCTGCTCGATGACGAGGCCCGCACCGCCTGGCCGCCCACCCGCACCACCAGCTGCTGCTCCGCCACGCTAGCTATGGTCAACTCCGGGTGCCACCATGGCGGGGCTTGTCGCGCTAGCGCATGTGACACGACGGCGTGGTACTGTCGCGCCAGCCGCGCTGGTGCGACCAAAAGGGTCACTTTTGTAAATATTTTTTTAGGACTAGTATTAAAATATTTATTTAAAAATGATTAAAAAAATTCAAGATCAAGCGAGTAGCGGCCAATTTTCACCCGAGTGACATATAGATTTAGCGTGTTTAAAAGAAAAAATGGGTTGCGTGTGGTGTTATGAGGTCGCGGGGGGAGGGGAACTATGGAAGAGATAAGGCTACCTACTCAACTAACGGCGCGTGGTGCGGTACAGCTAATATGGGTGGTAGCCAATGACAGTTATTACGGGACATCGTAATGTTCCCCGACGATAGATATTTAGGGACGAAGGGGGACATATAGGCGGACACGGGGCCGAGGTTGCAGCACGGGCCCGAGCACAGAATGTTCAATAATATATATGTAATTTTGGTAGCTCAATGCAACTACATTTACACATAGAATCAAGCATGTGTTTAATCATATCAAGGTCAGCAGTGTATTTAGCACCTCTCTTGTCCAAGTTCTGGCTCCGCCCTTAGTAATATTGAAGGTTTTAGCACAATAATTTCTTCTCTTGTTATTAGAAAGATTGTGGTATTTAAGATGTCATGAGGTAGGTGAATAAGCATCTTCATCAAGCAAGCAAAACATTGCTCTCAAATGCAATGAACACAAGATGATAAAAGGAAAATGGCAAAAAAATTGAGTGAAGCTCAAACTCAAGTGAGGAAAGAGATCGATGAGGATGGTGATGATGATAGTGAGGAAGAGGAGGGTCAAGATGAAGCCTCCTCCTCCTCCGACGACGATGACCGACAAAAATGAAGATGAAGAAAATATGAAACTTATAGGGGAATTTCAAAGGATGATAAACAATATTCGGTGTAAGGACGTGCCCATCACAATTATTGAAGATACAATATCCACCGACCAAAAAAGAAGACAAAGTAATAATGGATGCTTTGGTAGCAATGAGATCAGGCACTTTTATGGAAGATTGTCCAAATAACCCTACTAACAAGAAGAAGGGAAGGAGAAAAAAGGACAAGCCCTCACAATCAAACCATGGGATGACACCTCAAGCAAGGAAGAAACCTAACACAAGGGACGCCACCGCAAGTCTTCATCAAGCTCTTCGCACACATATCTCATGGAAAGAGGTAAAACTGGAAGCGAAAATAAGAATGATGTAAGTTATGATGACTCTCCTCCCTCCTATGAGGAGATATAGTGATGAAGACCCATAATATAAGCTAGGCTTAGAAAGTGAGGATGGCCCCGGAGTTCCATAGAAAGCATATTGGGAAAAGGCAAGGAAAATGGCTATTTTTTTAACATTTCCATGAGCTCACTCTCCGTTTCTGCCACAAGTCAGTCCAACATCTCACACCTATTTGTTGATCTCTTGGTTTTTGTTGAGAGTGTGGTTCATAGTGAAGATAGGTTATGTAAGGAATGGGCAAGAAAATGCTAGTGAAGTATTACAAATAATGGGGAGAGAAGTATGGAGAGTGGCTGGGAGACCGAGAGAAGGAGAAAATACAAGGGGATCAGACGTTCAACTTTGTTGTTTTTTACTGTGTTGCTATTGATCCTATGTATAAACTTTCAAATTACGTCAAGATAGCTACTATGGTATTGTTTGGTGACGAAAAAGGTGAGAAACTGTGGGCAATGGTGAACAGTGCGGAGCTAGGATTTTTGTATAGGGTATGCTGAACCAAAATTTTCATATGCAAACTGGTAAATATATTTAGCAATTCGGTAATGTATCATTAAAATTGCCTCATAATTCGGTAAACAACTACTAAATAGCATAATAAGTCTCAAATTACCATATAAATAGTTCAAATGAACACTAATAGTTTGGAATATGCATGATAGAAACTTAAAGACCAAATAGGATTACAACACTATTTTTATGGGCCTACACTAATAGTTCAACTAATTCATCCCTAATTCACTCTGCGTACAATAGTACAACTATGTAACTACATCGAACTAATTTGAGGGGAAATTAAACAGCAGCCAGCTACATAACTTAGATTGGAGGGAAACTAGGGTTATAGATTTGGAGAAAATTGCAAGGAGGAAGAGAACGAAAGGTAACAAGCAGCTCAGTGGCGGTGCCTTTGCTGTACATGGCCCGCAGCAGTCATCACTTTAGCAGGAAGGGAACGCTGGGCGCCTGGACCTGTGACGGAGGAAAGTCCGTTACAACAACACAGGGGACAGGGCGGACAAGGCGGCTGGCGCCTCAAGCCAGCCACGGGGCGAGCGCAGCGACGGGGTGACTGGTAGGCCAGGCCATGGGGGCTATGCTCGGTCGCTCCTAGCTGCTGCGGTTGTGAACTCGTGATTCACGCGGGCCGCGGAGGCGCCGACACGGAGAGGAATCGCGGAGGCTGGAGGCGTCTCGGACGCTCGTTGGTGCTCGGTTCGTTTTCTTCAGAGGGGTAGGTGTATTCTTGGACTGGGCTTAGGGTATGCCTTGCCATACGGCCCATACCTAGACATTCCACTGGATTCGCCAGTGACGGTGAACACTTATTTTCATGTTTTATTTGAAGAGTACAGAGAAATGTATGCTTCAAGTGATAAGGCACCACAACCTGCTGATATTTAAGAAACACTAGCAAGAAGCAAAAGGTTGATGAGGTCTATATTTGCTCAACACGTGAGCAATAGCGGCGTGTGCAAGTCAATGTCAAGTATGAGCTAGACAAGTACCTTGAAAAAGATAACGAGGAGAATAAAAAAGGTTTTGACATTATGAAATGGTGGAAGGTCAATGCTACTAGATTGTCAATATTGCCTCATATGGCCCGTGATGTTGTGGCAATTCGTATATCTACAGTAGTCTCTGAGTCAGCATTTGGTGCGGGTGGAAGAACACTAGATGATTTTAGGGCCTCACTTACACCAACAATGGTTGAACGACTCATTTGTGCAGATGATTGGCTTAGGTACATCAATGTTGAAGAGCACACACAACAATTGGCCAAGCTTGAGGAAGGTAACTACGTCGTGCTAAACTGTCAATCGTTTCTAATGTTAATCATGAACCATACACACTAAATAGTAAGTACTAACTGAGGCCTTATCACTTATTGCACAACTTGGTGCCCTGGACATTTCTAAGGATAGTGCTGATGTGCCTTGAATTGGTAAGTTGGTTTGCAAAAACATTTCTAAGGATAGCGCTCCTGTTTAATTGATCAATGTTAATTTCTACAAATTTACTGCCTTTGTGTTTCCGTGCTAGGTAGATGGGATTGGTTGTTACGGGTGCTAGTGCTTGGCCTAATAATTGATGTTGTGTTGTTGCTGATGGAGTATTGTGGCCGGCCCCTTTGTGCGCTTATGACTGATGATGTACTGTGGCCTGGCCTGGCCTTTTGTTGATGCATGTATTGCTACTGTCTGTGCTTGTGTGATTTATGATGTACTACTGCTAAGTACTGCTTGCTGTTTGCATGTGATATTTGGTTTTCATTGCTCTGTTCGCTTCAGGGTTTTCAATTTCGGTATTGCAAAAATTTCGGCCACCACCGAAACTACTGAATTTCGCAAAAATTCGACCGAAATTTCGGCGAATTTTTTTTAGAGACTAGCACATGAAGTATGCTTTTTCTAAAAAAAACATTTAAATCTAAACAAATATTAGTATGATTTATGACTACACATCTATTGAATACAAAAATATGCAATATAAACAATAAAAAATTGAGTCTAAAGTTATATAACACATGTATTAGTGTATTACAAAATTTTGGATTTTTCTTTCGGCCACCACCGAAATTACCGAATTTCGTGAAATTTCGCCGAAATTTTGAACCCTGGTTCGCTTGAACTTATTCAGAACTATTTTTCAGTTATGGATCAATATTTTTCTCTCACAACATTTCAGCATAAGCATCAGCATAAGCCAAATTTCAGCATAATTTCGGTTAGAACCGCTGCTTCGTTACTTGTACTAATAAACATGAGACTATAGTATTTGAGTTCTGAACATTGTAGTGCGTGCTGTCTGCCACCCTGCATGTCTGTAATATTAAATATGCAAGCATGTTCGGCTGGTGCGGTCTCAGATTGTTTCAGCTTGTTCTCTCATATAAAATACTATTCAATCATCAAAAATCATTCGAGCTACCGTGCACATATCTGCCAGCCGAACACCCCCTTGGACTTCTCTGTCTGCTTTTTCTATCAACGAACTGGGCAATGTGCACCGCTTCCTTCCTCCGGTTTGCTCGGTTAAATAAAAAAAGCGAACTTAAAAACCCAAGACTGATGTTGTTGGTTTTTTTTTATTTCTGACTAACCGGTCAGCTCAGAGTTTGTCAGTTAAAACTGAATGCCCGACTTTGTCTATTTCCACCTATTTGGAAAAACAAAGAACTGAAAGTCAAAAGCAAAGTTCAAGACGCAGAGAAAATTATACTAGGTGAAAGCAGCTGTTTTTAAAAATTATACAATAGTTGGAATACTTTTTTTTTTGCCAGCAGAAGCATCTTCCGGAAGCAATTCGCGTGAAATTTGAAACGGGGCGTTTCTATTCGATCACGTGCGATCCACCACCGCCAGAGTTGCCTTTCTGCATTGTAGGGCCCACTGAACAGTGACACAGACCAGAGCCTTAAAAAATCAAGATGATGTTCTCGGTTACCAACGATCCACGGCCTGTTCGGCTGAGGCTGAAACGATCGTTTACGATCGTGGATTATTACTGCTGGCTGGTTTGGTGTAAAAGAAAAATACTATTCTGGTTAGAAATTTACAATCGTTTATGACTAAACGAACAGGCTGTGAGCACCGCAGATTGCAGTCGACCACGAGAAGTTTCAAATTTTCCCGCTCGTTTTTTTTTTCCAGCATACTCCTGCCACCTTTGCCCATCCGTGTGGCGGGAACCAACCCTGCGGCTCCGGTCCTGACTCCTGGCCCGCGCGACCGCGTATAAGCACCGCAGCTGTCCAAGCGGCGCCGGCGCTCGGCGGAGCGCACGATGACCGAACGTCCCCTTGTGGTTGTGGCTTGTGCCGTGTTCGGTCGAGCGGCGGGACGAGACCGAAGAGAACAACGCAGGCAGTTGTCCGTCACGCTGCCCCGGTGCAACGACACCCAACTACCTATCAGGATCCCGTGTGCACAACTGGCCCTGTGATACGGTCGCCTCCACTCCACCTGTGTACACGTTTTACTACTACCGCAAGATGTACCCTGTGCGTATCGTAGCGTAAACAGACAGAATCAAAACGCTGGTGTGCTGGGCCAACCGTTTCCTCGAATTTTAAAGGGGCTATTGCGTTCTTGCCACGTTCAGTTGTGATTTTAATTCTGCTTTTGTCATCGTTATAATTTTATCTCTATTTTTTGAAAACGAAGCTTAAGTTTACCCCTATTCCGTGAACAGCAGATAATTGTGTCAAATGGCTCAGTAAGGACAAATTTACCCATACGAAATTGCCCCCAATAAGTTGTAATTTTACCCCTGTTTTACCGACAGCAGACTCGCGCGCTGATCGTGGCGGCGAGGCACGTCCCGCCCGGCCGCGTTGTCTCAGGAACTGCTCCATGGTCTCGAGGAGCTTGTCGTCGACGCGCCTGACGTCGGGGATGTCGGACGAGCGCGCGACGCCGACATCGTCGCACCAGGCGTAGAAGGCGCGGAGCGCGTAGATCTGCTTGGCGGTGCCGACGTAGGTCTCGAAGGCCTTGGCGCACTCGGGGTAGTCCATGTCGAAGAAGCGGTCGAGCAGGAGCGCGAGGACGAGCGCGACGTCCTCGTAGACTCTGAAGCTGTCCCTGAGCAGCTGGTGGAGCGCGGCGCGCACTACGCGGCTGGCCCCGGCGGAGCCTGCGGGGCGGCACGCGAGGAGGCGGTCCAGTAGGTGCCGCAGGTGGTGTGCGCGGCCTAGGAGCGCCTCCGTGTCCATGTCGGCCGCCGCCGCCGTGTGCGGTGGTCCCCTGACGCGGTCGTCGGCGAAGCGCGGCGCGGGGAGGAGCAGGACGAGGAAGTGGACGCGGTCGAGGAGGTAAGTGGTGTAGGCGCGGACGAAGGCGGAGTGGTCCCACGACGCCGTGTGCGCCTCGTCGCGGAAGTTGAGGAGCAGCGCGAGCACGGGCTCCCCCGCGCGGCGGCCGGTGAGGGTGGGGCGGAGCAGCTCGTGGAGGAACCGCGTGCGGCCCTCTCTGTCGGCGTCCTCGGCAGGGTTGGGGTCGGCGGCGGCAGCGGCGAGGCGGTGCAGGAGCGCGAGGCACTTGGCGGCGATGACGTAGTCGCGGGTCCTGAAGAGGCGGCGGGCGATGGAGGCGACGCAGGCGGGCGCCGCGCCTGTGGCGGACGCGAGGCGGAGCACCTCCCGCGCATGGCGGTCGTCCGGGGTCGCGTCGTCGTGGGAGGTGGCGCGCACGCTGGCCACGTCGAGGTCCGACGCCACGGCGTCCGTCACCCGCGCGATGCTGATGGTCGCCTAGTCTTTGACTGCGCCCAGCGCCTTGCGGATGGATATGGCAGCGGCCGGGCCGGGCGCTGGGCTGCTGCTGCTTCCGGTGCTCCTCCTGTTGGGGTCTTGGGGATGGGGAATGAGAGAGATAGAGAGGATACGGTAGAGGATGGAGGATTGGAGAGGGCATGAGTGGATAAGGGGTATTGTTGTCCTTTCATCTTACTATGAAGGGTTTTGTTGTTTTTTAATTATTTTATTTTAGATATAACTAACCGAGTTAAAAGTAAAGGTAAACTGAGCCTTAGTAATTACAAAGCAGGAGTAAAATCACAACGATGACAAAAACAGGATAAAATCATAATAGGATATAGGGCAAAAATACAATATTCCCAATTTTAAAATGGAGCGTAAACGCAGCTATGCCATGCCTCATGCCTGCCTGCTCTTGTGTCGAGCCTCGTAAATTCCCCTTAAAACAAGGCGCAAGTTCAAAATTCAAATTCGCTCGCACACCCCCCTCACCAGCACTGCTGACCCAGGCATTTATTACCCCCACCGTCCACCACCACTGAAATGTGGGTCCAGGTATTGTCCACGCCTCCACGGTGCACATGTTTCATCGGGTTTGACAGACTGCGGGCCTGCAGGAGCGTATGGGGAAAAAAAGGTCTCAATTCTGCTCGGTGCACTCGAAGCGACTGCCATCGCCAATTCCGTCTCGTATCTGATACTGTACTCACGAGGAGGGAAGCGGCGGGGGATCCATCCATTCGTCAGCCAACAGCAGCAGCAGCCCGGAACCCTAGCTCCGGCCGGTGGCGGCGGCGATGGCTGCAGCTGCGGCGGCGCTCCGGCCGGGGAGGAGGCGGGGCGACGCCTTCGCGGCCCTGGAGGATGCGGGCTCCGCCACTCGCGGGCGCCAGGCCGCGGGAGGCGGCAGCGGCGGCGCCGGCGCCGGCGGAGGAGGAGGAGGCAGCGTCCGCCGGTCGAGGAGCCTGAGCCGGTTCCCGCCGCCGTCGCCGTCCCCCGAGGACTCGGCGACGCCGTCGTCGAGGTTCGTCACCAAGGTGCGGGGCGGGGGCGGGTTCCCGCCGGAGGTCAGCCTCGACGACCTCGCCGACGAGTTCTTCCAGGCCAGGGCGGAATCCGAGGGCGACGACGACGAGGAGGAGACCGCTGCGCCTGCGCGCGGCCGGTCAAGGCTTCCGGCGCCCGCGGAGCGTGGCGGCGGCGGCGGTCGGCGGAGCTCCACCGCGCGGTACTCCAGGGAGACGGAGTCTTCGCGGCA
This sequence comes from Miscanthus floridulus, assembly GCF_019320115.1. Taxonomy (NCBI): domain Eukaryota; kingdom Viridiplantae; phylum Streptophyta; class Magnoliopsida; order Poales; family Poaceae; genus Miscanthus; species Miscanthus floridulus. The sequence goes on from NC_089598.1 coordinate 84,292,647, forward strand.
GCGCGGGCGCTCCGTGTCGCGCCCGCCAGCCGAGCGGCGAGGCGTAGCGGCCAGTGCCGGCCCTGCAGCTGCAGCCAGGAGGCAGCGGTATGCGTCGGTCGACCGGCGCGCTTCGATGGATCGGCAACGGTGGTGCGATTCGGATGTAAGTGTGGCCGGGTCAGCACTCTAGTTTTCTGACGGAGTATGCTGTTTGGCATTTAGTTTAGGGATGGATTGAATTATGGAATATGGATTAAACTATTGAAGTTGATTGGGGATATTTGAATCATGTTTTTGTGGGTGCTTGGGTGGTCCCATTGATCTGTTAGGAAATCTGGTAAAGTTTTTGTTTCCATTTTGCGACAAAATTGTGAAGCGAGCAAGGTGCTGTACTCACAACAACATTCTTCTCTTATGTACGACTAAAGGTCCAATGCCTTTTACTGTTTGTCCCTCCAAGGTAGTTTGGTTTAGTTCTATACTTGGCGTATAGTGTGTTTTAGACTTGATACCAATATAGTATCCGATAATGCAACATATGCACAATACTGTGTTTGCGTCATCTAATTGTTTCTTCAGTTGTTTGGCTCCCCTTGTACACTCTGTTTGATTGCTAGCTTCAATATGCTGGTGTTGACTGGCAATCTAAAGGGCGTACCCAGTACACAGAGCTCCCACTCTGTGCGGGGTCTGGGGAAGGGTGTCAGTGGCAAACCTTAACCTCGCCTGTGCAATGCGAGGAGACCGCGACTCGAACTAGGGACCTTCCGGTCACAGGCGGTAAGACTATACCGCTTGCACCAGGCCCGCCTTTCGTTGACTGACAATCTAGTATGAAAATATTTGCATAAGTTCAAAAGTCAAAAGGCAAAACCGTGTGGTTGTGACGCAGTTATACTTGCCTTTTCAGTCCAATTTGCTTCAGTCTTCTCATGTTATGTTTTTTGAAAATATGTTAGGTTATTCAATCCAAGTTTCTTAATACTTCCACTATATGATTCCTGTTCAAGTATTTTATGTTTGTTCCTTTCGAAGGCCCGATAATACTTATACTCTAAACTTGTCCCATTTCTGTGTTTGATGTAAAATTGTACATATCTGTTGCAGTTACATTCTTATTATTTAATCCCTGGTTTATGCTTTTGCGTGCAGAATGACATGGAAATTTCTCACCGGTATGTTTCCAGGGGGATACATACCAAAAGTAGCAGTGGCAATAGCCTGCAGAGTTCATTCCATAAGCCATCTAAAGCAAATCAAACTTTGAAGAGGTCTACAAGTCAAAAGGATTTCTTTCATTCTCGAGATAGCAGCTCCGTGAGTACCTATGTCTTCTTTACATTCCGTGGACTGAAATTGGATAAGATATTAAATAGCTTTATCCTTATAAAAAAAAGTTATGCTATAGTATCATAGCACCAACCTGTACAATTAACTTAAGTGTTCCATTCATAGATGCATAGTAGAGTTAGGTCTGTGCTATCTTTTGTTTGGTGCATACTAAATCTTGGCTGTACGATGGGGGCTGTTGTAGACTCTACTTTTAATTATTGTGTTTTATGATTGAAATTTCTTAGTTTGTATTTTTTATCTTGACTTCTGCAGAGCCATTCTTCAATTACTGATGATGAGTCTAGGAGTTCTTACTCTTTCCATAGCAGAAATCAGAAGGAAGGCTGTACAGTTTATGGTCTTGACAAGGTTTCACAATTTTCCTTCAGTATGTAAATTTGAAACTAGAATTTGCAAACAGATACTAGACTCTACAATTCCTCTTATATTGCAATCTGATAGGAGCACCCTATTGGTGATGGGGCTGGAAATGTATTGTATGATGCAATGCGGAAAGAAGTTAGGCAAGCTGTTGAGGAAATCAGAAATGAGCTTGAAAAGGTATTTTTTCCCAAAGTGAGGACCTTTTTTTTTTCGAAACCATAGTGAGGACCTTTTATTGTCTCTTCACCATTGGGCATTGGCTATCTTACCTTGACATAGATAATGACATTGAGTATGACAATGTAAACAATGCAAGAGACTTTTCTGTAGAGAACTTTTAATTGGACGTGTTGAGATCTTCATTGACCATCTTACCCTAATTCTAGGAAGTTTACTTGTATGTTACAGTGCAGCTTAAGTTTTTAGTACTTGGTTAAAACTAAAAAGTGTTAAAACTGTACTACACTATTTCATATTGATTTTTCATGGTTCTAATTACCATGTCGAATTTGGACTACACTAGATCCATGTTAGGTATGACATTGCAGATAGGCCTTATTGTTTTAGTATGACTGCCTTAGTGTATCACTAACTATGGAGGAATTAAACATTTTGGCCCTGTTCGCTTGTCTTATAATCCGTACTTTTCAGCTTATTTTTTTCAGCCGGAACAGTGTTTTTTCCTCTCACAAGAACAATGTTTCGGCTTGTTTTTTCAGCGAAGCGAACGGGGCCTTTAGGTAGTATGGTTTTAGAAGGCTTTAGGAATCGAAGAATGCCAAACTTACATTTACATCCATCCTTTTTTCGCCAGTTGATATTCTCAGGATCCATGGAGTTTGAAAGCTGCAAAAGTAACAAGATTCAGGACCAAGAAGAGTTACTAGTAACTCATTTGCCAGGTTATTTGTCCTGAATAGGAACCAACCATAGTGCATTATTGGCATTTTTTTTGCCTATACTGAGCACTAACACCAGAAATATATCATCATAAGCCATTAACCACAATTAACATCATTTGAGCACTAATATGTGTTTCTTCTTTGTATCGACCAAAATGATGAACACTAATTATTTAGAAAATTATCATTCGGCCTCACTACCAGATTATACAGATAGCTAATTAGAGCTTTTCTACGAGGACAAGTTAATCAAATTGGATCTGAAAAGGTCAAAATGGGGGGATGAGAAGAGATGAGTTCCTGCAGAACACGACTAATAAGTTGTCCTTTGAAATTAATAATCCTAGGAATTAATACAAACACTCAAGATGGAAAATTAAGAACTAACAAGGTAATTGCCTGCTATACAGTGGATCGGGAGCACCATTTTTTTTAAACCTGCTAGATAAGGCGATCAAACTCACTAGGCAAAAACGTCACCAGATTAAATTGATTAGGGTAATGCATGGACACATAAAGGATTGATAGGGTGCACACCTTGGCAGGTGTAACACTGCTGGCCGCCTGCAGCCTTCGGTCTTTGGTGCAATGCTCAATATGATTGGCATCGAATTTCTCACCACAATAAAGGCATAGGTTGTTGGCTCTTCTGTAATCTCGCAGTTGCCGTGCCTTCCAGAGAGTTTGACCAGGAGGACTTGGCTTAGGATCTACCTTACCAAGCGCTACAGGAGCTTTGCCAGATTTCACATACTTTTGTTTAGAGTTGTCCAGAATTTGTTGTTGTACTTTGGCTAGCATGATGGCTCTGGCCATAGTGTCAGGCACCTGAACTTGAACTGCTGCCTTGATATCCCATTTGAGGCCCTCAATAAAACAGGATATGAAGAAGAGCTCATCGTATCCAGTGTTGTGCATTGAAATATGAAATTGCAGAGCTTCAAAGGTGGTGACATAGTCCTCGACTGCTCCAGTTTGCTTCAACTTGAACAACTCATTCAGAGCTTCTCTATAGGCATATGTGCCAATCTTAGATTCCACCGCTTGCTTGAATTGAGTCCAAGTTCCCAATCCATTTTGCTGCTTGTACACCTGCCACCATCGAGCTGCATTGCCCTCCATATGTAAGGAGGCTGAAGTGACCCACATTGACTCATGAACGTTAAAGATGCAAAAATAGTTTTCACATTTGTCAAGCCAAATTTTAGGATCCACGCCCTCAAACTTTGGAAATAGCATCTCGGGCAGAGGTGTATAGTTGTGGTGTGAATCACCAAAAGGCCTATGGTGACTGGGTTCAGTAGGAGGATGAGGCTGGCCACTGGAGAAAGGCCGCTCCTGTTGGGGAGGAATGGGAAACAGTGGAGATAGAGATCTTGGTGATTTGTCCTCTGTCTCAGCATCCATATGCTCTAAGGCGAGACGAGCAACTGCCTTTCCAATGTCTTCGATTTGTTTAACCATCAACTGCTGATCATGCGAGGCCTGCTTCGCATCTTGTGAGTTGAGATCCATTTTTGCCAGCAATTGCTGCTGCGTGGAGCCGATGTCCGCCACATGAGCAAGCAAGAGGTCCAGTCTCTCCATCAACTTGTCCCACTTCGCATCTTGGTGCTGCTGGCGTGTTGGTGTTGTAGGTGCCTGGAACTCATTGACGTCATCGTGGTTCACGACATCCAGGACGGGCAGGAAAATGGCATTGATACCTCTCTGTGCTTGAGTGCTTCCATACCAATAGCAGCATTTGTGTGTGCTCCACTTGCAGCAGCGTCCATAGGTAGAATATCAGAACTGAGGTCATCGAGGGAGACTTTGATAACAGTAGAAGAAGGAAACAATAACGACGATGAACTGGCCGTGGCGATGCCCTTGACCATGGAAACATCAGGCTCGCTGGGCACACCATACTGGATATCAAGCTGACAACAACCATCATATATATATTGCGACCATGCAACTCTCCGAAAGCTTTAACAGCATCATATTTGGATCGGAAAACAACCTGAGCAGACACATGGTCTAACCCCCCAAACACTTGCACCTGCTCCATATCGCCAAATGGACTAAAAACCTGATGAAGCACATGTTCTGTTATAGGATAGCAAGCCTTGTGGATGGCGACCTCCAGGACGCGATTTAGGGGAGTTCGGCTCTGAGAACCGCAAGTAGGCAACCCATCGAACACCTGGTAGGCGTCCACCTCATGGGTGTTGCCCTTGGAAACATCAGGCTCGCTGGGCACACCATACTGGATATCAAGCTGACAGCAACCATCATATATATTGCGGCCATGCAACTCTCCGAAAGCTTCAACAACATCATATTTGGATCGGAAAACAACCTGAGCAGACACATGGGCTAACCCCCCAAACACTAGTACCTGCTCCAAATCGCCAATACAACTAAAAACCTGACGAAGCACATGTTCTGTTACAGGATAGCAAGCCTTGTGGATGGTGACTTCCAGGACGCGATTTGGGGGCGTCCAGCTCTGAGAACCGCAAGTAGGCAATTCGTCGAACACCTGAAGGGCGAGGTGAAGTTGCCGCCCTTGAGTGCTCCCGAACAACTCCCAAGTCGACCGCCGCCTGCGCCGCACACCCACGCCGAGGATCGACCTTCTCTGATACAAGCAATAATACCGCTGGCCACCGGCGAGGAGCCGGAGACGTGAGCTCGCAACCAGGTCACAGGCGATAGGAGAACGGAGGAAAGGTTCCTCGCGTTCCTATTTTCCTTTTTCGGGGTTCAGACCCAGTGTCACATCGCGTTTACACGAGCATGTCGCAAAAAAAAAAAATTATACCAATTTATTAAGTCTAATTAATCCATTATTAAGTCAAATCATGAACTAATTAAATTTAAAATATCCGTCTCGTAAATTAGTCATAAACTATATAATTAATTATTTTTAGTCTATATTTAATACTCCATATATGTATTTAAATCTTCGATGAGAGAAACTAAAGAATTGAGTCTCTCTCGACACATGCTCAGCTTATAGGTGGACCCATCCCTGTAAAAAGGGACCCACACACTCCCTATCCAACGCTTCGGGACTCATCCCTGTAAAAGTATGATTTGATATGATTAATATATCTTAGAAAAATCATATTATTTTTTTATGAAATTAAATGAAAAAAAATTTATATGAAAATTATAGATCTCGACGAGATCTATAACCTTCTAGTTTTGAGTTTTTTCATTTGAAGTCGTTAAGATGCTTAAAAAAATTAATAACATATTTGAACTTAAGGGTATTTTCGTCTTTTCACACCTGCAGTTTGACGGCGTTAGAGCCCAAACTGATGAAAGTGGCATGGAGCCCAAACTGATGAAAGTGGCATGGAGGACACGAAAAAGTTGGAGTAGTGGCGCTGAAGGCCGCTGAATTTTTTCAGGGATACACAGGGGATTACGATCTTTTATAATGGCACACAGGGAAAAGTCTCCTAGAGAAGAGACCCAGGCGGCAAAGCATCCGCCATAACAGCAGCACGCGTGGCAAAGCATCCGCCCGAGACGACGACCATCAACGCGGCAAAGCATCCGTGGATGGGGGGCCATCACGCTCACAGCAGCAAAGCATCTGCCTAAGAGGGGAGACCAAAGAGGCACGGCAACTGCCCGAGCAACATGACGGCAAAACATTCGTCGAAGAATAGCGACAACGACAAAGCATCCGCTATAGGAAGCAAACGACTGCAACAACACTAGGCAACTACTGGACCAACCGAAGCGAAGACTAGCATGGTGCACAATCAGGCTTAGCACAGCAAGGGGCAACATCAGGCAGGGGCTGACTCCGGCGAACGACGCAGTGGGATCAAGCGAAGTGCATCAATGAAGCCTTCAATAAGGTGACGACATCCACGGACGCCAACTTCGTTGGAAGCACAAGAGTAGGTCTTTCGACCCAGGGGGTGTTTAGTTCACCCCAAACTTCAAACTTTGGCACTATACAAAAAGAAGATTCCCCGTCATATCAAATTTGCGGTACATGCATGGAGTACTAAATGTTGATGAAATCAAAAATTAATTGCACAGTTTAGTTGTACTTTGCGAGACGAACGTTTTGAGTCTAATTAGTGGACAATTATTACCCAATACAAACGGAATGCTACAGTACTGCCACGGTAAATTTGACGGCGCAGATTCAGTCAACTAAACGAGGCACCAGCCTGCTTGGACGAACAAGAACTTCGACGACACCTTCAAGAAGGCATATGACGCGCCTGCGCCACCGCAGCCGGCCCGGAGTTTCGAGGCAGAGTTTTCACTCAGATATTGGACGTCGACAAGACCAGGTCTCCTGCTGCACCCGCGCAGCTGCACCAACAGCCGCCGGCAACCCCGGCGGCTAGGCCCGAGCAGGCGCCGGCCCCAGACTACCATTGACGAAGCCCAGGAGGCGGCTCCCGAAGCCACGGACCGCTCAGAGCCCGCAGGCATCCGACGCGCCGCAGCCCCAGGCCAGAGGAACCGCCACCGACGCCCAGGATGCTCCGCCCAGAAGATCCAGCGAGGAGGGGCGCGACCCCCAAGCCCGCAGCCCCGCCGAGCGCAGGATCCGCCGCCAAGGAAAAGGTCCTGCCCGACGCGTGCCGCGCCCGGGCACCTCCATGGCCGGCATAGATCTGGCAAGGGGGAGCAGAGATTCGGCCCCGGACGTCCCGGATCTGGCCCGCCGGCTGGCCGGCTCGCCGGAGAAGCTCGTGGACCACGGCCGGGCACCGCCATGGCTGACATAGATCCGGCAAGGGGGAGGATAGATCCGATCCCGGACGCCCCGGATCTGGCCCGCCGGCCGGCCGGCCGGCTCGTCGGAGAAGCTCGTGGAAAGGTGGGTCGGTGGAGGGGTGGAGCGGGGTGGGGGGAGAAGGGAGGCTGCGACGGTGACCTTTTTTCGGGCCGTCGCGGGCCGCCGCCGCCGCACGCCGAAGGGCGGCGGCGGTGGCCGGAGAGGAGTAGGAAGTGGCGGTCCTGGAGCGGCGCCGGTGAGCGCCCCCGAGTCGCCCGTTGGGACGCTCAACCAGCAGAGCTACAGAGGTGATTCTGCCTTTTTTTTTTACTGTTTGTCGAGTGGTTCTGCGATACATGTAGTTTGGTTTAGTTCTACACTTGGCGTGTAGTGTGTTTCAGACTTGATACCAATGTAGTATCTGATAATGCAGCATATACACAATATGTGTTTGCATTGTCAATTGTTTCTTAAGTTGTTTTGTCGATGCCTGTCTTCCCTTATACTTTTGTTTGATTGTTAGCATCAATATGCTGATGTTGTCTGCCAATCTAGTATGAAAATATTTGCATAAGTTCAAAAGTCAAAACTGTGTGGTTGTAGTGCAGTTATACCTGCCAGTCTGCTTTCTAGTTCAATTTGCTTCAAGCTTCTCACGTTATATTTTGTTTTTATCAAATATGTTAGGTTACGCAATCCAAGTTTCTTAATGCTTTTCTGTGACCCGATATATGATTCCTGTTAAAGTATTTTAAGTTTGTTCCTTTTGAAGACCCGATAATACTTTAAGCTTTTCCCACTAACCTGATAATATCTTTTGAAGACCCGATAATACTTTAAGTTTCTCACCATATGTTTCTAGGGGTATACATACCAGAAGTAGTAGTGCCAACTGGCAATAGCCCGCAGAGTTCATTCCTTAAGCCATCTAAAGCAAATCAAGCTTTGAAGATGTCTACAAGTCAAAGGGATTTCTTTCATTGATCGAGATAGCAGCTCCATGAGCACCTTTGTCTTCTTACATTTCTTGGGTTGAAATTGGATAAGATATCTAATAGCTTCTTCCTTATCAACAAAGTTGTGCTGTAGTATCATAGCACCAGCTTGTACAATTAACTTCAGTGTTCCATTCATATAGGCATAACAGAATCATATTAGATCTGTGCTATCTTTTGTTTGGTGCATACTAAATCTTGGTTGTACGATGGCTGTTGTAGACTCGACTTTTAATTGTTGCATTTTATGATTGAAATTTCTTATTTTGTATTTTTGCAGAGCCATTCTTCACTTACTGATGTTGAGTCTAGGAGTTCTCACTCTTTCATAGCAGAAATCACAAGGCTGCCCGTGCTGTTGTCTTGACAAGGTGATGGTGGGGCCAAGTTTATACCCTGTTTGACCTACTTTTGATGCCTGACTTCTTCTTCTTTTCTTTTTTGAAAGAAAACCGTGGGGCAAAGCCCCCTTGCCACAGAATATATTAAAACCAAAACACAGGGCAACGGTTACAAGGTTGAGCCAAAGGCTAAACCAAAGGACTTACCTAGAGCTAGGGAAAAAAGAAGATTACAAAGTTTGCAGCCAATTCATAATTACAGGGTGTAAAGAGGGTTTCAGCTTGCTTCCAAGAGGCAACCGAAGGAACTTATGATTGGAAATGTAAGCATTGTGCTCCTTCCAAATACACCGGGCTGCTATCATGAAGAGCTCCATAAAAGGGGATGACCAGAGGACTGCTTCTATTGAATGATCATCTGAAAAATGTTGCTTTGAACATTCCATTGTATGTGTAGAACAAACTACCTTGTAATGGAAGGAGCACTGAAGCTAGAAGAAAAGAGGCCAAATTGCCCGGAGCTTAGTGGTTAGAGCTGGAGAGGGTGACCCATATTTAGCACAAAATGAACTGTGAGAGGGAATGTTTTATTTTCAAGGGATGGTATGAGGTAAAATATGGAATCCACTAATCAAAAAGTGAGATATGGGTTGTGACTTGTGAGATATGAACTATAGGAGTGCATAATTCCGTAATTTTTCTATTTAGTTTGTGAGAGATGGAATTGACAAAAGGTGAAGAAAAAGACAAAAAGGATAATGCATGGTGGATTGTTTTGTGGTGACACTTCGTCCTTTCCCTTTGTATTTGTCAATTTCACACGTCATGAAGGAAGTTTGAGTGGCATATAATCGGTTACTCTGCATACTTGCCACGCCACATGGCCACCGGTGGTGAGGACCAAGACGCGAGGAAAATGTGGATGCTCTCATTGGTAGGTTCCCGCCGACGAAGATTGCTAGGACGTGAAAGATTCACCGCGGCGGACGCATGAGCAAAAAGAGAAGACTCGGAATCTCCAATTCAATTCTAAATATATGACATTATCAAATAACAAAGTAACCCATAAAATCATCTAAAATTTACCTACGACTAATTAGTAATGTAAATGATAACAACTTTAATAAAACAAAAAATATGCAGCATTTAAGCTATTTTAAAACTTATCTTTGTGGCTATTAATATAATATAATTTATTATTAATAATGATATATAAAGGTTAATTTTAATATAGCTAATCATGTAATTTTAAGTACTTTGATTAATCATATATTAATGAAATTATTTTTTTATATATTTTAAATTATTTATTATTGATAAATATTATTTATAGGTTTATTGATTTATGATATATTTAAATTTCAAATATTTATTATATATGTTATTTTTTGAGTTGTCGTTATCTAAGGGATTATATAAGCATACACTTCTCCTATATTCTAGGTATTTGAATTTTAAGATAATTTTAGGCAGCACTCTTGTACCACCAACTGTTACGAGTAAATTGTTATTTTTATGATTTGTTATTTATCTTTGTATTATAATATATATTTTTTTTGTCTTTCTCTGCATATAGAGATAATTGTTAATTGTTAATTGTCTTTTTGCCAACACAAATCAGTTGTCGGGTTTGTGGTAACGGGTTTTTTATTCTTGGTACAAAAAATTGTAGATTGCGACTACAGAAATTGCAGTGAAGGAAATCTACAATTTTAGTATAAAATATATGCAATAATCGTTCCTAAAAGAAAACTAAAATTCAGGAGCCTGAGTTTTAGCAAGTTCCATAATCATACTCTCTACACGTATAATGATTTTGTTCTTCTAAAACTATTGACAAGCAAATAGATCTTTGTTATCATCGAAATCTAGTAGATATCCGAATGCGAATCCAAATTTAAGACATTAGTTTTGCACTAGTATCAGATATTATCCGTATTCGTATCTGAATTCGAATTAAAATAATAGTGCTATTCGTATCCGATTCTATGCGGTTCCGATCTAAATCCATCCCTACATATGGGCCTGCATACAAGCATAGGCACTTAGCCTAATGGTGGGATACAATGTCAAAACGGCTTAACAAAGCCATCTAGAATGTCACTTGAACATTATTAGATACTTTGAGGGTTACAGTACTAGGGTTTATAGTTGAGGAGGGTTATGTAGTTAACTCTTAATATGTTAGGTTGTTATGCAGGTTGTTTTTTCTGTTATTCGATGACTCACCGTCATATCATCGTCCACGTAACATGCCACATGATTGAAACTACCTTCAAAACCGTTTCAGAGGTTATTTAGATGATTTTTAGTAGACTTTTCCTATAGGCTTCGTTTGAGCCAAAAACGTCTCATCCAGATAGGCCAAAAACGTCTCATCACCCTGGGGCGCGCAGCTGGGCGGAAAAATCTTGGCCAAGTGTTGAGCCGTGCGTGCATGCCAGCGGCCAGCCGCTGCCAACGCCTGCGAGCCACATGCCCTGGCGCCCCCTTATCCCATCGTACCCGCCACACGGCGCGCCGCCAGTGGCCCCGCGGAAGCGGCCTCATCTCCCCGGCGCGGTTTAGATTTCCCTGGGCCCCCACCCCTCGCGGCAGCCACGGTCACATACTTTCCGCGCCTCTTCTTCTGTGCCCCTCTCCTCCCAAACTGCGGATAGAGCAGCGACGCGCGAGCGCGAGCGCACGCACGTACGCACGTTGTCGGAAGCTCAAGTTAGAAGCACAGGTGCCTGCTGATCGATGGCGGCTCAGGCTCTCCTCTCCGGCCGGCAGCTGCTGGGCCGCCCCGTGCAGTCGGCCGTCTCCAGGTCGTCGGCGAGGAAGGCACCCTTCGTCGTCAGGGCCAGCGCTAGCCCTCCGGCCAAGGTCTGCGCCGTACCCTGCTTACTAGTAGCTCCGATCCGTCCGTCATCAACCTCCGATCGCAAGCCCGTTCTAGAGAGGATTACTGAGTGCTGACTCGATTGTTTTCGTTTCGCAGCAAGGTGCCGACAGGCAGCTGTGGTTCGCGTCCAAGCAGTCCCTCTCCTACCTCGATGGCACGTACGTACCTGCGCTCTGTGCCCGCCCGCACGCAACAAACCTTCTACTACATATGCTCACCCGCCTCACTGTTGCTGCTGCAGGCTGCCCGGCGACTATGGGTTCGACCCGCTGGGGCTCTCGGACCCGGAGGGCACCGGCGGCTTCATCGAGCCCAAGTGGCTGGCCTACGGCGAGGTGATCAACGGCCGCTTCGCCATGCTGGGCGCGGCGGGCGCCATTGCCCCGGAGGCCTTCGGCAAGCTGGGCATCATCCCGCCGGAGACGGCGCTGCCGTGGTTCAAGACGGGGGTCATCCCACCCGCGGGCACCTACAACTACTGGGCCGACTCCTACACGCTCTTCGTCTTCAACATGGCGCTCATGGGCTTCGCCGAGCACCGCCGCCTCCAGGACTGGTACAACCCGGGCTCCATGGGCAAGCAGTACTTCCTCGGCCTCGAGAAGTTCCTCTCCGGCTCCGGCGACCCGTCCTACCCCGGCGGACCCCTCTTCAACCCGCTCGGCTTCGGCAAGACCGAGAAGGAGTTGAATGAGCTCAAGCTCAAGGAGATCAAGAACGGCAGGCTCGCCATGCTCGCCATCCTCGGCTACTTCATCCAGGGGCTCGTCACCGGCGTCGGCCCGTTCCAGAACCTGCTCGACCACCTCGCCGACCCCGTCAACAACAACGTGCTCACCAGCCTCAAGTTCCACTAGAACATCGGTGCATCGTACCTGTTGCTGCCTGTTGTTTGTAGTGGAAAGCGAGATGCGTGTTGTTCATATGCTCTGGCTTGGCTGATGCATGGAAAGGAGCCTGAAGCGTTGCATCATGATTCATGGCCAACCTGCTGCTTGCAACAAATTAGTACTGATCTTGTTGAGACCTGAAATTGTATTGCACATGGTAAATCAATGTACACTTGCCTCTCTAGTAGACGCCAAAAAATTGCTGTTAAAGACTATCTCCAACAACTCACCCAAAATAGTTGACCCATTTTATGTTTGATAGCGCTACATGTAAAGAGTTTAATATCCATTTTTGGTCTTCTTTAACGACAGGACCCAAAAGAGAACCATTTCTACAAATGAGTTTAGAGGAGAGATGCTACTCATATTTGGGTTGTATCTCTGCTGCAACCCAAAATAAGTCTCGCACATAGGTACTCTGTTGGAGGTCGATACGGTACTATCCAAGAACCATTTTGGATTTAGGTGCCCATGCGCATCCAATCGTGGATGCACGGGGATATATGTGTATAGCAGGAAAGAGCATGCACTTTATGTGCATCCAATGGTGATGCAAATGAGAGCATGTTTGCTTAGAGACAATTCAAGATATGCTTATGGATGCTGTGGCAGGACAGAGTTCAGACTGGAGAGCAACTTAAAATCAGAAAAGGGAAAGGTTCTGCGAGGTGTAAATATGGTGGGAAACTTAAAACCAGAAATCATCTTTTCTTTAATTATAACATTGCCCAAATTATCCGGGTTTGGGTTAGGATTAGTTTGAGGTGGTATGAAAGACCAATTTCCATCCAAAGCTATGAATCTATGATGGGAATTGGCTTCGGTCCTATTAAAGATAGCTCTGTTTTCTTTGTTTTGGCCAGTGTGGTTTGAAGTTTATGGAAGACCAGAAATGATTGTGTCTTCAACAATTTACTAATCAAATCCCCTAAGACCATCGCTTATAAGATTTTGGGTTTTCTGTCACAGTGGAAGAAGCTTTTGAAACCAGAGGAGAAACTGAAGATGGAGGACACGATTATGAAGCTGCAAGAAAGCCTGAAGGCGTGGTGACTATGATCATTTGAAGACTGGATGGCTTCTAACAAAAAGCTAGAAGGGAAGTTGAGCTCGTTGGAAACACATAGAGGTGCTCAGAGGTGTTTTGGGAGGTGATCCAGGTTTCAAAAGGCTGGAAGTCTGGAGCAATGAAACTTCTTTATCTGCTTTAGTTTATTTCAGCTGTTTCTGAGCGTTTTAGTGTTATATCCTGTGAATTCTTTCTTTCTGTCTCTTTCGCTTAAACTTTGTAAGCTGGCAATCCCAGCAGCTACCGTTTGCTTTCAATATAAGCAGGGCTAAGGTCTATGATCTAAAAAGTGTGCTTAGAGAGAAAAACATTACCTTCCCTTCTGTTCTATTGTCAATATTTGCAGCTAGCGAAAGAGCAAGGTTTCATTATATCAATTTAAGGTGCTAATTAACCCACCTAGTAAAAAAATGAGTACATTTGGTTTAGCAAAATCCTATGTATTTTTGGGTTTGAGGATCTATGAACAAGTATATTTACTCGTAGTACAAAATACTTAGGGACTATTTAGAGGAGCTCTCAAGGCAGCTTCTAGGTTGAATCTAGGAAGATGCCCAAACATTTTTTATAGATAAGTTTTAAAATAAACTAGAAAGTTGGAAGTTGAAAGAAGTCGTTTCTTCTAATTCACTTACGCACAGAATCACTTTTGACATATAGTTCATCCTAAAGAATCTATTCTTTCAAATACTCACTTCTCATAGAGAATCAAGCACGGGAGGGTCTCTACTAAAGTGCCCTCAAAATCCATGCAATACTACATTAACCATTTGCACAAATGGTATTTTCACTACTAGTTTGTTAAAAACTGGTGGTGATAGTTATTATCACCGGGTTGTATTATGAATCGGTGGTGAAAATAGTATCACTGTCGATTCTTATTACAAACCGGCAGTGATAACTGAACACCCAGTCCATAACCCCACCCCACTCTCACAGAGCCACCCCCTCCCCTCTAGCCCTCCCTCTTTCTCTCCCCCTGCACCTCTCAACCATTGTTTCTCTCTCACCTGTCCCTCTAACACCAGCCTCTCACTCCTCCCCTCCCTCTAACTAGCATGGTGTGGTAGTGAGAGATGGCAGAGGTAGCCAAGGGCACAACGGTGTGGTGGCCCCGACCTGGATCTACCAGGACCCATAACTAACAATGAGCTGAACATATGGTGTCTAGCTGTGTTCAGCCTCCCCTTAAGCCTGCAACCATAAGAACATGTACAGATCAAATCTCAATCTCATGTCTACAACCATAAGAATGGTTATAGATCTAATTATCTAAATCTCAATCTCATATCTACTAGTTGGATGTGAAAATTTAGACCCAACCATTGGAATTTAAATGTCAAAATTTGGACATTGCCTCTAGGCATCCCACCACGGTTTGCCTTGCCTCCAAGCCTAGCCCGCCATAGGTCTGTCTCTGAGTTCAGTCCACTATGGGTCTGCTTTTGAGCCCAGCCACCAATGGGTTTGCCTCGACCCAGCCATGGTCTATGCTTGTGCTAATTATATAACAACTTGGTCGCCTCGCCGCCGCCAAAGCCTCGCAAACCTAGACCTAGCAGCTGCTAAAGCCTTCATATATCCGATACCCTTCTCCTTCCACTACCCTTTCTCTGCCATCCCTTAGCCTCCGCCATGGTCAGGTTTTGGGAACCATCTTCATACACATGTGAGCCTTCCCTTTGATCATCTATACTTTACTAGAATCATGCTCATGCATTGCAACGGGGAAAAGATTTTGTGTGTATCCTATTCTTATTCAAACAAAAAAGTGACATTCCATTCTTAAGTTTTGAGATGGTGGTATCTACTAAAAACCTTTTTTCGATACCCCTTCGCCTTCCACCGCCCGTTCTCTGCCATCCCTTAGCCTGCGCCATAGTCAGGTTTTGGGAACCATCTTCCTACACATGTGAGCCTTCCCTTTAATCATCTATACTTTACTAGATATATACCCGTGCGTTGCACGGGGTCACAATTTTGCCCCACACCTACGGCGGCGATCCATGTGGCTTCTGGCTTTGTCAAACATATTAAGAATTGTACAAATCTAATTACATAGAAGATATAAAGCTCGTTTCATGATCTTTATCACTTCCTTCTCTATTTTTTTATCAAGTTATTTATCAACGTCTGACATACAGTACCCCTAATCATCCATTCCAACCTGCATCTCCTCTCTAATAATTCCATTCCAATCAAGCACCATCACTCTCCATCCAACCATCACCAAAATCATGGGCTTGTTTTCAGTCTGAGGCACAATAAACCATTATCATATCCATGATCCATCATCCATCCACGTACGTTGTGCTTCTTGTCCAACCATAGGAGCCCCGTGAACCGGTGGTGCTCGATGGCTGCAACTTGGACGTGAATCTCACCATGTAGCTCTTCTCCCCCACCGACGTGTACTCCAGCTCCATCGGTGAAAGGTCCTTGTTTGGCTTTGGTAATTGAGTGACAACCTAGGTGGACTAATATTTGTTTAAGTGCAATACACATGTGATTAGTCCACAGGTACATTTGTGTGAGCAACTCATGCCATGACGGTGAAGATGGCTTAGATTTATTGCAAGGCTCACATATATGATGAAGGAGCTCATTGCATACGAGACATGACATTGAGTCATGTGACTAAGGTGGAGAAGATCAAGACAAGGCATGGCTGGATGGATCGGTTGCAAGTGTGAAGGGCAAGTTGAGTGATGACTTAGCGTCGATGGACCGAAGCAACGGTGAAGAGCAAGTGAAGTCAAGATCGATGAACCAATGTGGTCACTTGATGATATGAAGTGGATCATATAATTTGTGATTGATTGGTGCATGTGTTGCATCAACAATGAAGGAGATGGAATGGAATGCACAAGGCAAAGGTATAACCTAGGGCATTTCATTTCATCGGTCATAGGTGAGTAGAGAAGTTGATGACCGGGTTTAGCATAGATGGTCGTACTATCAAGAAGGGCAACCTTTTTTGTATATTGGTCATCTAGTGAGACTTGAGAGATCTAACTTTGCATATGTGTTGGGATCGAGTGGCGTGGAAAGTTGAGTGGCTAACTCCTTAAACATGTTTGTGAAAAGCTAACACACATACACATGATGGTGTACGCTTGGCGGTGTTGGCACATTTACAAAGGAGAAGAAGTTGGAGTTGATGTGGATCAACTCGGTGAAGAAATAGAGGCAAAAAGAGGTCACTGGAAGTGACCGGATGCTGGCCTCGGCTGGACCTGTGCATCCAGTCATGCTTTGCAGTGAAGGCGTAGGCGTCGATCTTCGACCGAACGCTGGGCCAAGAAGTCATCTGACGCGCAGGGGCCACGTCTGATCGGTTGTGACGTACGCTGGCATCTTGGCGCGAGGAGCAATAGTGACACGTGGCGGGCGGTGAAGGACCGGACGCTAGTGCTACGTCCAATCACATCTAACCTGACGTGTCCGATCGTGTTTCGAGCGCTCTAGGAGCTCCCTAGAAATGATCTGATGTGGCTCGGGCATGGCGTCGAAGGAGGGATCAACGCATCCGATCAGTGTCTCGGCGTGAGCGGGCTTGCGAGGACCTGATGCGGCGTGGCTGCGTCCAGTCATGCTCCTGTGAGTCCGGTCGTCACTTGACCATTGGCGCGGTGTCAGTGACTGTTGAGATCGGGTGGCTCCGGTTGAACGTAGAGCGACATGTGGACGGTGGACTATGACGTTGGCTGGGTGCATCCGGTCAAGGTGATCTGCGCGTCCGGTCACGTCGTAGAAAGCCTAGTGAATGGGTAACGGCTAGTTTAGCCCATGGGGCTATAAATAGAAGTGTTGGCTGGCCTTGGACTGGTTGCTGAGCACACTAGAGCCTTGGTGGCTTGTGTGGTGGTGCTTGGAAGCCCTCTAGCTCACTCTTGCTTGATAGTGTGAGTGAGTGAGCGATTTTAGTACGATTGCATCATGAGGTTGCATCGAGTGACACTAGGTGATCATGTTGCAAGTTAGTGGTGCTTGTTACTCTTGTAGGTTGCCACCTCCTAGATGGCTTGGTGGCTTATGACTCTGTTGAAGCACGTGAGAAGATTGTGCGGTGCTTTGGAGGAGGATTTGTGAGGGAGATTGTGCTCACCCCGCAGGGATCACGAAGAGCAACTCTAGTAGAGCGTGTTATTGAGCTACCCTCACTTTTGGGGTAGGTTCTTGCGGTGCCCAGCGTGTGGGCTTGGCGAGTGATGCCAATTAGCTGCCGAACCACCAAGTGAACGGTCGACACAACGGGGACTAGCGTGTTGACAAGCATGTGAACCTTGGGAGAAAAATCACCCTGTCATCCTTGTCTTCCTATTGGTTTACATCCCCACTACACAAGCTTGTATTTACTTTCATATACATTGCGCTTGTGTAGTTGCTCTTGTAATTAGTTTGCTTGTGTAGCTTGCTAGTTACCTTCTTGCTTGTGTAGCATAGAAGTAGCTCCCTTGCATGGCTAATTTGGTTTTAGTAACCTTGTTAGTCACATAGCTTAGTTTGTGTAGCTAAGTAATTTGCGCTTTCTAATTTAGCATTAGTTGCCTTGTTGTTGAGCATTGCTAGTGAGCTTAGGAGCTTTGTGTTTTTGCTTACTAGTTGTAGGAGCTCCCTCGTGCTTGAAGTACTAGTGTCATAGGTTTGTGTGACCTTGCTCCTAGAATTGGTTAGGTGAGCTCTAGATAGCCCAGCACCTTGGTTGCTTGTTTAGGATCTTTTCAAGGTGTTTGATAACTTAGATAAAGGGGTGTAGTCTTGGCTAGACCGATAGTTTTAATTCCACATTTGTTACGGTTAGCCGACGCGATTAATTTTAGAAAGGACTATTCACCCCCCTGTAGTCCGCCATCTCGACCCTACAAGTGGTATCAGAGCTTGGTCTCTCATTTGTGGTCTTCACCGACTCGAGAGGATGGCGGCTTATGGGCTAGATGTTGAGTGTCCATACACTTTTGATGGCACACACTTTGCATGGTGGAAAAATTGGATGACATGCAATTTTAAGTTTATTTCCCCCCAAATGTGGTGCATTTGTAGATGTGGGCTTTTCTCATGCGTTGGATGAAAAGAATACAACTCAAGTGCAAAAGAAATGCCTACATCTCGATTGCCAAGCTACTAACATTTTCTATCAATCTTTGAAAGACAACATATTTGGGATCATGTACATGAAGACCGCCCATGATATTTGGTTGTACCGCAAATTAATATATGGGAGTGTCTCCAATGATGATGATAAAGCCACCAAGGAGGAGGCACATGAGTGTGTCGAGCATGACCATAATTTGGTGATTATGGAAGATTGCTCCACCTTATGGTCAAGTGATGATGATGATCATACCACAAGATCACTTGACAAGATTGATGACGATGCCACAAGTGGTGCCAATGATGATGCAACTCCATGCACACTTGATGGTGATGATGATGGATCATGCTCGGGCTATGAGGGTGATGTGTCTACAAGCTCATCCACTACACCACATTGCTTCATGTCACAAGGTGACCCAAAGGTACAAAATGATAATGTGGTTGATCATGTTGATTCATATGATGAGCTTGTTAGTAGACTTGCTAGCATGACCATGTCTTTAGAAAATGAGAAAGCTAAAACAATGAATTTGGAAAATAAAAACTCATTTCTAAAGAACACATGTGAACAACAAAAGTATCTACTTTATGTCATTAGTTGTTCACATGAGGAGCTAAAATTGGCTCATGATAACTTAGTACAAGACCCTATTTTTCTCACTAATAAGATTTCCAATGAAGAAATTAAAACTAGTGAGAGCTCATCACATGGGTCAAATGATCAATCACATAATGTTGCTAACCCTTGTGTTGTAGGCAAGAAACATGTATCCACCTCTTGCTATGATTTGCTAGATATGCCATGTTCTTCAAATTTAGATGATTGTTCTTCCTCTATGTCTTGTGAAACTAACATTTTGAAGGAGAACAACGAGCTCAAAAATGAAGTGAAGAATTTGAGCAACAAGCTAGAGAGGTGCTATAACAACAAAATCACCTTCGAGCATATGTTGAACAACAAAAGAAGCTATGGTGATATGAGTGGCATTGGATTCAACAAGAGCATGACAAAGGGCAAAAGAAAAAGAGAAAGAAAGATGAAGAAGCAAGAACAAAAGAGGCTATCTCATTTCATGTGCTTCAAATGCCATGAAGTGCGACATCTTGCAAATGGTTGCCCCAATGAAGAAAAGCTCAAGTTGAAGAAGGAAGAAGAGGGGCTCAAGCATGTCAAATGCTTTAAGTGCCACACATGGGGTCATCTCACCTCAATATGCCCAACCAAGCAATTGGTGAAGCAACAAGAGAAGCCTCAACCAAAGCCACAAGTTGAGCAAGAAAAGACACCCCAAGATCACATCAAGATCAACCATAAAGATGGTGGTGACTTGATGAAGAAGAAGAAGAAAACAAGAAGGGGTGGAAAGGCAAGGCATCAAATGCTTATTCGAGGTGCCATGGTGATGAGCAAGATTCAAGATGAGAAGAAGGTGTATGCTCACATCAAGTGCTTCAAGTGTGAAGATATGGGACACTTTGTCTCGACATGTCCTACCAAGCTTGAGAAAAAGGCTCAAGCAACTCATGAGAGGCAAGGCAATGGGAAGCACAACATGAGCAACGAAGAGAAGGCTCAATCAAAGAGGAAGTGCTACTCATGCCGGAAAAGGGGACACATGGCTCATTCATATTCCCTAGGTAATAATTCTAAGCCTATTTCAATTGTTGATAATATTGTGCTTAGAAAGGATGGCAATGGTACCTCATTGGTTGTAATTGCAAAACATCCTACTATTCATACTAAGGCAATGCCTAAGTATGTTGCTCCTAACTTGAGAGGACCCAAACTAGTTTGGGTACCATCAAAGAGTGGATGATTGATTGTAGGTACCATGGCACTAGAGGCTTGACTCAATTGATTTCACATTGATGATCATATGTTGAGTCAAGTATTGAAGCTTAATGTAATCCTATCCCAATGCCAAGTCAAGAATTAGTGAAGTCTAAATGTGCTGCAACATACAAGTGTCATATCAAGTTATGGTGATTTATTGGATATAATTGGTGGCTTACAAATAATTGAGTGAAGCTTGCTATGGATGATCATGTGCTAATCAAGGTATATTTCTAGTTGATCTAATTCATTTGGGTGTATACGAGTTGATTGAATTGGATATATATACATATGTTATTTGCTATGAGATGATTGAATGGATTAAATGCTTAGAAATCAAGTTTAGATTAATTTGAGTTGGATAAGTTCATGAGATGACTTTTAATAAGTGGATTGAATAGAGTTATGTCTTGTGAAAGTATTCAAACAAATCTATTTCAAGTTTGATTCAATTTGAAGAAGTGTAGCTCAATTGGTTGAAATGTGTCCAAAATTGAAAAATTGAGCTAGCTGAGATCAAGTCTGAGTTTGAGTGATCAAATCTATTTGGATTGTCTTGGAATTCGGTATGCATGTTCTAGACTTATGGTATTAGTTTCTGTATAAATTGCATGAGAATTGGATAAGAAATGCTTCAAATTTGGAGTAGATCTTGTCAACTATAGTACAACAGTTTTCAGCATGTAGCAGTATGAGAAGATGTGAAATCTGGTAGAAATCTAGAAGTCAAATGAATCCCAAAATTTTACAGCTTCTAGATGATTTAGTGAAGCACATATCTACCAAATTTTGTGGTATTTGGATTTGTACATTGGGAGATATAGATATTTCTTTGAAGGGTATAGAATCTGCCTGAAAAATGACAATTATTGGATTCATCAAAAGTCACTTTGATTGAAAGGTCCGCAAGTTGGAAACTTGTTTATAAGTGATTGAGGCACCTAAGTTTGGTTTTGAGATGATCTAGAAGCTTGACAAGCAAATAGTACAAGGCCATTTGATTATGGAATGTATTTGGCACACAATTGATACTCAAATTGAAGATCAAGACCAAGCTCAAGATGAAGATGAAGTTTAAGTTCTAGAGATTTTTGGAGATCATTTGGTAGAAAGAAAAGGACTTAAACAAGTAGAAAGAAAAGGACTTAAAGAAGGTTTCATGGTTACTCATCAAGTTAAGTCCATCACTTGGATCAATCAATCAAGATATTTCAAGTGAGTGTCAAGAATAGTTCTTTCGAGAGATATCACTTCTCCCTAGTGTAGGGGCTTGCCACCTATGTATAGGTAAACCAAGTGTGGTACTTGGAAGACTAACATGAAAGTGGTGATCCGAGGAACATTTGAGATACTTAGTTGGAACAAATCAAAATGATTGATCTAGAGAGCAAGCAACACCCAAAAGAGAGCTAGTCATGACAATTCAAGTAGTATTCTCACTTATAATTCTCTCATGCAAGCATTGATCAAAATAAGAGGCAAGCCAACCACAACTCATGATAGTGCACTTGATCATTAGTGGTTCTTATTTCATATGGGTAAAGAATGGATTTCAAATGCAAATATTGGTCTTCACCAAGCTATTGAATTGGACTTCACATTACTATTGTGGAGCTTAATTGGAATCTAATGACTATCCTCTACTCCAAGATAGCAAAGGTATCATTGTAATGTGCATGATCATTTCATTCCTTACTAGTATGCGGTTAGTGCATATAGAACATGCTTCATTGGATCATACATTACAAATGAAATTTTAAAATTCATAGCCTACCACTATTGCTTGAATGGTTATTTAATCTAGTGGTTAGTATATGAATTTGTTCATGAGCTAGTGAACCCAAGTACTTGATTTAATTTGGATTGCATACAAGTGACAAGTACAACATTGGCAAGATAACCCATGTAAGAGGTGTGAAGAAGCTTATCATTGGTTCAAACCGGACTTGGAAGCCTAGGCAAATCAATTTAGCTCAAGTCAACTTAGAAGCTCATGATGAGTAACAAGAGTACAAGCAGAAGACAACAATGTAAATGGATATCTAGTTTTTCAAGTGGTATCTAGACTCAAGTATTTCATCAAGAATTCACAAGTGGTGTCTATAACAACTTACAAGTGATATCCTACAAGTGGTACTCATGAAGATAGAAAATGTTCAAGAAATGGTTTTTATTGATAAATCAATCATACACGTGGTATCATATCTCTACACATGGTATCATTCATACAAGATGGTAGTTCCACAAGTGATCCTCAACTTTAAGTGATCATCAAGTGAAGAATGCATCCCTCATACACAAGAGCTCAAGATTATCAAGTGAATGACCCATGCTTGGACATAGGGGGAGGTGCCCCACCAATTGGTATCAAGGTCACAAGATCCTACACATGGTGTCTAAAGAGCCATACAAGTGGTGTCCATAAAAAATCCAAAATTCAAGTGTCAACCATCTACCCCAATGCAATTATTTGTATCAATGAGAAGCACACCTTTTATGAAAATTGATGACAAAGGGGGAGAAGTTGGAACAAAGATATGAAAATGCATCATGGGGAGAAGTAGAAGTTGGACATGGACAAAGAGGGAGCAACATTGAAGAATGAAGAAGGATCAAAATTCTTGGACAAGAGAAGCCCACAAGTAGGGGGAGCAAGCTCATGAACTTTGATTGGTTACATTTGATATGTGCATATTCATATGCTTGCTTGCATTGCATAAGTTTTTAAATTTGATATGCATGCTTGTGTGTTGTATGCTAGTCATAAAACTTGATTGATGATTTGATAACTAGCATGCATAGGATGGTAGCTAGACTTGTATTTCTACACATGGTACTAGAACCTTGTTTATAATGTTGATCTCATGGGGTTTCTAGTATTTTTGTTGTCTAGCTACTCATGGTGCTAAGGATGGTGTTAAAAGTGCAACTCCGATTTGTATCACTCTTGAAAAGCTAATTCTATACACCTTAGCATCATTGGTAGTAATTACTCTCCCACAATTCCAGTCTATGCATATGTGCGAGCTTCAAACCAAACACTATAGCACATATGTAGGGGGATCTAATACTACCAATTTGGGTTTGTGGTACTTGTCCAAAATCATTTACACATGGTAAAATTGCTTGGACAAGCAACATGAATCCATTCAAACTTAATTTCTATATCTTTGTAGAGTTGTCATCAATTACCAAAAAAGAGGAGATTGAAATGTCCTTGTTTGGTTCTGGTAATTGAGTGACAACCTAGGTGGACTAATATGTGTTTAAGTGCAATACATAGCTGATTAGTCCACAGGTACATGTGTGTGAGCAACTCATGCCATGACGGTCAAGATGGCATGGATTTGTTGCAAGGCTCACATATGTGATGAAGGAGCTCATTGCATACGAGACATGACATTGAGTCATGTGACTAAGGTGGAGAAGATCAAGACAAGGCTTAGCTCGATGGACCGGTTGCAAGTGTGAAGGGCAAGTTGAGTGATGACTTGGCACCGATGGAGCGAAGCAATGGTGAAGAGCAAGTGAAGTCAAGATCGATGAACCAATATGGTCATGTGATGATATGAAGTGGATCATATCATTTGTGATTGATTGGTGCATGTGTTGCATCAACAATGGAGGAGATGGAATGAAATGCGCAAAGCAAAGGTATAACTTAGGGCATTTCATTTCACCGGTCATAGGTGAGTAGAGAAGTTGATGACCGGGTTTAGGATAGATGGCCGTACTATCAAGAGCGGCAAACTTGTTTGCATATTGGTCATCTAGTGCCACTTGAGAGATCTAACTTTGCATATGTGTGTTGGGATCAAGTGGCGTGGAAAGTTTAGTGGCTAACTCCTCAAATATGTTTGTGAAAAGCTAACACACATACACATGATGGTGTACGCTTTGTGGTGTTGGCACATTTACAAAGAAGAAGAAGTTGGAGTTGATGTGGATCAACTCAGTGAAGAAACGAAGGCGAAAAGAGGTCACTGGAAGTGACCGGACGCTCGCCTCGGCTAGACCTGTGCATCTAGTCAAGCACTGTAGTGAAGGTGCACGTGTTGGTCTTCGACCGAATGCTGGGTGAAGAAGTGATCTGATGTGCAGGGGCCGCGTCCAATCGGTTGTGACGTACACTGGCATCTTGGCGCGAGGAGCAACAGTGACACATGGCAGGCGGTGAAGGACCGGACGCTAGTGCTGCGTCTGATCACATCTGACTTGACACGTTCGATCATGTTTCAAGCGCTCTAGGAGCTCTCTGGAAATGATCTAATGTGGCTCGGGCATGGATCCGAAGGAAGGATCAGCGCGTCCGGTCAGTGTCTCGACGTGAGTGGGCTTGCGAGGACCTGACACGGCATGGCTACGTCCTCTCATGCTCCTGTGAGTCCGGTCGTCACTTGACCGTTGGCGCAGTGTTAGTGACTATTGAGATCGGGAGGCTCTGGTTGAATGTAGACCGACATGTGGATGGTGGACTGTGATCGGGAGTCCGGTCAAGGTGATCTGCGTGTCCACTCGAGTCGTAAAAAGCCCAGTGAAGGGGTAACGGCTAGTTTAGCCCATGGGGCTATAAATGGAAGGGTTGGCTAGCCTTGGGCTAGTTGCTGAGCACACTAGAGCCTTGGTGGCTTATGTGGTGGTGCTTAGGAGCCCTCTAACTCACTCTTGCTTGATAGTGTTCATCCGATCAAGTGAGTGAGCGATTCTAGTGCGATTGCATCGTGAGGTTGCATCGAGTGGCATTAGGTGATCGTGTTGCAAGCCGGTGGTGCTTGTTACTCTTGGAGGTTGCCACCTCCTAGATGGCTTGGTGGCTTATGACTCTGTTGAAGCACGTGAGAAGATTATGCGGTGCTCTAGAGGAGGATTTGTGAGGGGGATTGTGCTCACCCCATGGGGATCACAAAGAGCAACTCTAGTAGCACGTGTTATTGAGCTACCCTCATTTTTTGGCAGTATGTTCTTGCAGTGCCCAACATGTGGGCTTGGCGGATGATGCCAATTAGCCGCCAAACCACCAAGTGAGTGGTCGACACAACGGGGACTAGCATGTTGGCAAGCACGTGAACCTCGGGAGAAAAAATCACCGTGTCATCCTTGTCTTCCCGTTGGTTTACATCCCCATTACACAAGCTTGTATTTACTTTCATATACATTGAGTTGTGTAGTTGCTCTTGTAATTAGTTTGCTTGTGTAGCTTGCTAGTTACCTTCTTGCTTGTGTAGCATAGAAGTAGCTCCCTTACGTGGCTAATTTAGTTTTAGTAACCTTGTTAGTCACATTACTTAGTTTGTGTAGCAAAGTAATTTGTGCTATCTAATTTGGCATTAGTTGCCTTATTATTGAGCATTGCTAGTGAGCTTAGGAGCTTTGTGCTTTTGCTTACTAGTTGTGTAGGAGCTCCCCTATGCTTGAAGTACTAGTGGCATAGGTTTGTGTGACATTGCTCCTAGAATTGGTTAGGTGAGCTCTAACTAGCCCGGCACCTTGGTTGCTTATTTAGGATCTTTTCAAGGTGCTTGATAACTTATATAGAGGGGTATAGTCTTGGCTAGACCGATAGTTTTAATTCCACATTTGTCACAGTTAACCGACGTGATTAATTTTAGAAAGGACTATTCACCCCTCTCTAGTCCACCATCTCGACCCTATAGTCGGTCCACGACCACGCACTTGGGTGGCGGCGAGCGACGATGCTGACACCTTGTATGTGTCTGTTGGTGTTTCTTAGCATCACCGTAATACTAAGTTGTCATCCCTAGCAATGATGCCAAAAATGCATTATTGGTAATTATTGAGAACACTTAAAAATATATATATATTAAGTATCCGCAAGCGCACAAATAATTATCAATATAGCATTTCACCCAGGAGTATACCTGTCGTTGGAATATCGTCGGTAGTCCTCCGAGGGGTATCCCACGAAGGTAGATTGATCGACAGAGAGGCGTGTAATCAAGAAGAAGAAGGCAACAGAGACACACGAGTTAGACAGGTTCAGGCCGTTAGTATGACGTAATACCCTACTCCTATGGTCTGTTGGTTTGTATTGGCTATCATATGATATTGCATGCATTTGGAGGGGGTCCCTGCCCGCCTTATATAGTCCGGGGGTAGGGTTACAAGTCGGTTAGATCGGAGAGATAACCAGAAAGTAATAACAGATTACATGAATCATGAGATCATACGTATCCTAACAGATCTCATAGTATCTTTAGGATATCTTCCTGTTGTCTTGCGGGAGACGCCGAGCAGAGTCGTGCCCCACAAGGCTTCATCTTGTGGGCTGAGCCACCCCTGGGGGCACAGCCCATGTGGTCTGCCATGGGTATCTAGGGTCATACCCCCCATAGCTAGTCCCTGAGCACCTTGTACCCATTGTGCAACGCTGTCTTGAGCTTGTCTGAGTAGGTGCGAACAAAGCCGAGCAGTCAAACTCATGGTCCGACCACCGTGATGAGTTGCCAAGCAGTTGTGAGCAGTTGCCGAGTAGCATGAACCCTCGCTGAGCAACGTGAAGCCTCACCGAGCAGCGTGAACCACTGCCGAGCTATGTAACCCAAGTACAGCTTGCCATAAGGGTGTAAGGAGCTCATGTTCAGAATTAAAAAATTCTTCACAGTGGACCAAGTGTGCCCACTTAGAGTCCGACCACGAGAAAGGGAGATAGTCTTTTATAGCTTCAAGAGGCGCGGAGTCTTCCAGAATAAAGCAAATACATTCACCGCAAGGTGAAGTGTGCCCACTTAGTCCCCGAGACTGACAGTAGATGACGTAGTCATGTGGTGCCAGGGTCCAAAGTAGAAGAATAGTAGAAGACCAGCCGAGTAGGTAGCCAGTCCTCGGGCGTAGCCTCGAAATGAGAAAAAACACATTCACCGCAAGGTGAAGTTTGCCCACTTAGTCCCTGAGCCTGGCAGTAGGTGACATGGTCACGTGGTGCCAGGGTCAGAAACGGCTATCAACAGAATAAAATCCGCAACACGGTGAGGAACCGAGATGTAATACTGAAGCAGTCCCTGAGCCACAAGTAGAAATCTTGGAGAAAATAAATCCTAGAGAAAAAATCGAAGTAATGGTTGTACAGTAGCGGTTACTGAGCCTTAATAAATGGCGGCAAAGTCGGTGAATATTCGGCGATTAATAACCAATTATGGCGATAAATGAGTGATATGGGCTGCAGTTGGGCGAAGGCCTAGGTAACGGCCCATTACCACTTTAGAGAATTTGGAGAGGCGCAAATTGCAGGAGCGGTTTCCCAAAAACCCTCGAATGCAAAAGGTAGGGGGAGTTCTTTATAACGGTGACACCATACCCCGTGCTCCCACCTTTTCCACTTCGCCGTTTCATCTTCCTCCTCAACCCTCGCACTTCCAGATCCACATCCATACGTGCATCTACCGCTAATCCCAAATCAGATCTAAGAAATGACGCTGAAGAAAGGAGCTATGAAACTGAAGAAGGTGGCTACTAGAGCCAGCCGTGATGAGGAGTGGGTTCCATCAAACATGGGGGAGGCGGAGCTCAACAAGATGGTGGTAGTGGGAGTTCTTCCTAACCGTGTCACCACCAGATGGCGGCCAGCCAGTGGTGAGCCCTTCCCAATGCCTCACACTGATAAAGTAGTAGTGTTTGAGTATTATTTCTGGCGTGGGTTGGGGTTTCCTGTTCATCCCTTCCTGAGGGATTTGTTGGAGTTCTGGGTGATTAGTCTATGCAATCTCCACCCAAATACCGTTTTGCACATCTTGATCTTCATCCACTTCTACAAAGCGTATCTAGGGGTTCTTCCACACTTCAACCTCTTCAGACACCTACTCTGGTTGAAGAAGAAGGGTGGCGACGGTTCCAAGGTGGTTGGCGGCGTATACCTACAACTCCGGGATGGGATGGCGAGCGAGTACATCACTGTACCACTGAACACTTCTCTGAAGGGGTGGAACACCAGGTGGTTCTACATGAAGTAGAGCCACCCTACAATCCACTGCGACATCGATCACGTCCCAGAGAGCCAGAAGAGCTAGTTAGAGAAGCCAAGCAGTGCTAACATGGAGCAGGTGAGGGAGCTCCTCAACCTGATAAAAGGCATGGAGATTAACGGCGGACTAGTGGCGGCGAGCTTCCTAGTGCGCCACGTTTAGCCCTACAAGGAGAGGGCCCACCTAGGCTTCGACTTCAAGGGAGACGACGACGGCACCCAAGAGAGGATGGAGAGGCTAACAAGGAATGATGTTCTGGAGCAGGCCATAGAGCTATTTGCTCCAAATGCTTCATTAAGCGTGTCAAGGCCGATGAGGGCCTTCCACTGTACAAATCCACCTCCTCAGGTAACCATCCTAATTGTTTTGTTCGTGATGCTTTTTATTCATGATTGTTGCCGAGTAGTGAATTGATTCACTTATGCAAAGATCCATTCATAGGAGAGAGCAGTGTACTTCTTGGGGGTGCCAAGGGGTGATTGGCCACAGGCAGTAGACGCCCAACCACTAGCTTGGCCTGAAGAAGATGTGGCCAGCACCTTGTCGGAGTCTGAAGGCATAGACACTGGTCGGACAGAGAGTACCCCCTAGTATCAGAGAAAATCCAGGGGAAGCGAGCAGCGGTAGATAAGCTGGCCCAGAAAAAGAGGAAGACAGCGGGTGCTGTTCCCCACAAATTGGGCAACATCTTGCTTAACGGTGACCAGACCACTTAGACGTGGAGTACCACGATGTCCGAGTGGTCGGATGACGACGAAGCTCCAGTGGCTCCTCCACCAAGCACGAAGGCGTCTTCATGCAGCACGCGCGTGGAGGAACAATCGAAGGGAAAGGAGGGAGTCCCTCAACAGCAGGTGATGGGAGTCCCCAAGCAGCAAGCGAAGGGAGTCCCTGAGCAGTAGGCAAAGGGAGTTCTGGAGCGATGGGCAGATGGAGTCCCCAAGCAGCAGGCGAGGGGAGTCGTAGAGCGGCGGGCGGAGGAGAGGTCGACGACGGAGACCGCGAGACCTCCACCCCAAGACGCAGGAATCGACCCCAAGGCCGTGGCTGGGGGCTCGGGTAGGCATCGCTGGTTTAGAAAAATCTATTGGAAAGCCGCTACGTAAGTACCCTTGTCTTGGAGTTATTTGGTTGTCATAACCTTATCCTTTTTAGCGATTAACAAGCTGATCTGGTGTAGAGCAAGGCATACGGAGGAGTCAACCCTGCCCGTCTAGACTGACAAGCAACCAAAGGCTGGTCCTGGGGCAGAGGAGATGCCGGTAGATCCCATCCCAGAGTCCCCGGGTGCTCGGCGGCCTGTGGAGGAGTCAGCCACCGCTGCTGATGGTCTCGGTGGTGGCAAGAGGTTAGCGTCGAGCCGTCGATGGCGGACGGGTCGGTGACGGTGCCTGGGGCAATGGTGGAAGCCGCTAGGTCTTCGGGAGCGGAGGCTGGAGTCACCGATGCCATGCTAGAGGCTAGAGCGGAGAAACCTGTAGTGCCCGAGGAGTAGGCGATGCTCCCTGAGGCATCAACAGGCGTGGTTGGACACGCTGTCCGGCCACGGAGCCCACCGGTGGTGCCTCCAACTGCGGCGGAGGAGGACAAGGTGGAAGAGATCGAACATGAGGAATCTTGACCCCAAGCTGTCCGAATCCTCCACAAATGCAGCGACGAGGTGGTAGTTGTTGAGGAGGAGGACACCACCAGGGAGCTGAGGAGACTAGAGTCCGTCCTTGTTGGAGTGATGAAACAAATCAAGGTCAGTACTGCATCTATAATGTTCATCTTTGATGTTGGAGATTGTTCTTCTTCATAATCTTGGCATTTTCACAGGGGATAAGTCGGACTGTCAAGCAGCAGAGCTAGCTGATAAAGAGGATGGAGCCCCTCGCTGAGGAGAATGAAAAACTCAAAGAGGCGATGAAACTTATGGAGAAGAACATCTAGAGGGCCCAGCGCGAGCGAGACCTTGCTGAATACAACGTGCGGGACCTAGAGTACCAGAAGGGCATCCTATCCAAGCAGCTAGCGACCGTGTCTAAGCAGCTATGTGGCAAGTCTGAGCTGCTAGCCACTATCTTCAAGTAGCCATCGAGTGCTTTCGAGCAACTAGAGCGGAAGTCCGAGCAGCTTAGGAATGTATCCAAGTAGAAAGCAGGTATGGCATATCGACGAATGTGCTTTGTATTGTTGAACAACTATATTTTTGGTGATGACTGTTGTGCTTGTAGAGCAAGATTCAGAGCTCGGCCAGCCATGCCAAACTATCAAGCAACTCCGAGAGGAGAAGGCAAAGGAGTCAGAGCGCGTGGAGAAGCTGGCCGAGGAGCTGAATGGTGAGTACTTCATGGTCAGAGTTACTGTTGGAGTGATTTCCTTGCTTGATGGAACCTCGTGATGCCTATAGACTATCGTCAGAGGGTCAAGGCATAGTTCGATGTGCTGGAGCAGGAGGCCAGGATCCAGAGGAGCAAGTTCAACAGTGTAGTTGCCGGAGTCAAACCGGTACTCGACTGCATCGACCTAGAGGTGCCTCCTTAGCCTGACGGCAGGCCACCGCATCTAGACACCATCATCGATAGATGCAAGGCGGAGTGGGTAAACTTCAAGAGCTTCAACTATGATGCCATCATCACCGCCATTACTCACGCCCTTGTGGTGGTCCGGTCCCATTACCCTATCATTGACCTTCAAGCGATAGGGGCCAGATTCGCCAGAGGAACAGGCGCGACAGAGCATGAGCAGCTGGAGGATGAGGTGGAAGATGCAGTGAAGAAGTTGGCCGGTGACATCGGCCTGTTTGGCGAGATGGACGGCGATGGCGAAGCTCGATGATCTACTCAGAGGATATGATCTATAACATCTGGAGAGGGTAGCTAGAACGCACGTGAGCGCAAAAAACATTTATGTATGTGTATAAATGTTATAAAGTGACATGTGCATGTTTATGTAGGTTGCCAGTATTTTGGTGAAGAAATCATTGTAGTATTAACCCTAACGCAATTATACGTAGTATAAGCAGCGTCCGAGCAGTTAGTTCGTTACTAAAATCTTTAGCCTTAGCTAGCCCATAGTCCATAACATCGAGCGTGGAGCCCATGCACGTGTAGGAGGAATAGGCATGACCAAGGAACCATAGCCAACCACCCATAACGCAGAGCACGGAGCCCGTAGCACATGTAGGGAGAGATTGGAGACTGGGTCTTCTCCATAGAGAGCAGAGCGGAACATGTGCTGCTCGGCGGTTGGTGAAATAACTTAGAGATAAACGTGGTATAAGTGGCATCTGAGCAGTTAGTTCTTCACTAAGCTCTCGGCCATGGCTAGCCCATAGTCCATAACATCAAGCGTGGAGCCCGTGCACATGTAGGAGGAATAGGTGTGACCAAGGAATCGTAGCCGACCACCCATAACTCAGAGCGCGAAGCCCGCAGCACATGTAGGGAGAGATCAGAGACTAGGTCTTCTCCATAGAGCACATAATAGAACGTGTGATGCTCGGTGGTCGGTGAAACATGTCAGAGATATGGAGAAATGCAGCGGAGTGTTTCTAACGATCACATGTTGGAGATACGGAGAAACATGGTGGAGTGTTTATGGCGATCACATGTTGGAGATAAGGAGAACCATGGCGGAGCGTTTATGGCGATCACATGTTGGAGATATGGAGAACCATGATAGAGCGGTTATGGCGATCTCGTATTGGAGTTTGTTAAGGAGTAGCTTAGAGCTCAGCGATCATAAGAGGAGATTAAATCGTAATGGAGAAATAATGGAGATGAATTATGGTGACCAAAACTTTATTCATCATGGAGTGGAGAATACATATCTAGAGCGTTTCAAGGATAGAAACGTATATGGTGCTCAATGTGCCATCAGTTGGGGATATCAATTCCATCCAAGTCACATAGCCGATAAGACCCTAGTCAGGTAACCTCTTTGACGACGTAAGGCCCTTCCCAGGGGGAGGAGAGCTTGTGCATCCCTTTGGTTTTTTGCTTTCTATGGAGAATGAGGTCACCGATAGCAAATGAACGACCTTTGATGTTGCTGTTGTAGTATCTCCGCAATCCTTCTAGGTATTTGGCTGTGCGGACGCAGGTGATTAGACATTCTTCCTCGGCCCTATCGACGTCCTCTGTCCAAACAGCTGTGGCTTGCTCTTCATCTTAATTTTCCACCCTAGGTGCTCGGAAGGCAACGTCCGCTGGTAGCACGGCTTTTGAGCCATAGACCAAGAAATATGGAGACACACCGGTGCTGTGACTAGCTTGAGTGCGCAGTCCCTAGACCACAGCTAGTAGCTCTTTGAGCCATCTGCCCGGATGCTTTTCTTCTTTCTGATATAGCCTCTTTTTGAGGGCATCAAGGATCATGCCATTCGCTCATTTGACCTGGCCATTGGCTCTAGGATGGGCAACTGAGACATATTTGATGGAGATGCATCAGTCTTCGTAGAAGTCCCAAAAATGATGGCCAGTAAATGTAGTTCCGATGTCAGTGATAATGTTGTTCGGGAGACCAAATCTGTGGAAGATATCTTTGAAGAGCTCGACTGCTTTCTTTGCAGTAGCCGAGATGGGTGGTTTATACTCGATCCACTTGGAGAACTTGTCGATGGCGACGTATACATACCGGAAACCACCTGGCGCTGGCTTGAAAGGCCCAATCATATCATGTCCCCAGCATGCGAAGGGCTAGGAAGCTGGGATGGTCTGCAATTCTTGTGCCGGCACATGTATTTGCTTGGCGAAAAATTAACATCCTTCACAACATTAGACGAGGTCTTCTGCATCGGAGATGGTAATGGGCCAGTAAAAATTAGTTCAGAAAGCTTTGCCGACCAGGTTTCTCGAGGCCGCGTGGTTGCCGCTGGAACTAGAGTGAATTTTGAGAAGTAGCTTCACTCCCTCTTCTTGGGTGATGCATTTCTGCAGTATCCCTTCCTTGGCACTTTTCCTCATCAAGTTGCCATCCACCAGCATGTAATGCTTGCTTTGACGAATTAGGCATTCGGTTTCAGTCTTGTCGGTGGGTACTTCAGTGCTGGTAAGGTACTTGATGAACTGTTCCCTCCAATCGACGGCCGACAAAGGTACCATAAGTACCAGCTGCTCGGTGGGGGGAATTTTTGAACTTCCTTTTCTTCCTTAATGGATGGCACCAAAAGATCTTGAATGAAGACCCTCGGCGGAATCATGGTGTGAGAGGAGCCCAACTTGGATAGGTGGTCGATGAGCTGATTTTGGTCTTGTACCACGTGGTGGTACTCGATACTGTAGAACTTCCCTTCAAGCTTGTTGATTTCGGTACAATATGCATCCATCTTGTCACTTGAGCAGGACCAGTCTTTGTTGAGCTGGCTGATGACCAGAGCGGAGTCCCCGTATACCATGAGGCATTTGACACCGAGCTCAATGGTTATGCGGAGTCCATGGAGACAAGCTTCGTATTCGGCGGCATTGTTGGAGGCCGGAAAATGTATCCGGAGAATGTATTGGAGTTTATCCTTGGTCGGCATAATGAACAGAATGCCCGCACTAGCATCGTTGATGTTGAGGGCACCGTCGAAGTACATCACCCAGTGCTTAGGGTAAGTTGCGGCGATGGGCTCTTGGATCTTGGTCCACTCAGCGACAAAATCAGCGAGCGCCTGTGACTTGATGGTAGGCCTACTTCTGAATTCAATGGAGTAAGTGCCAAGCTCGACAACCCACTTGATGATGTAGCCGTTGGCCTCTTTGTTATGGAGAATGTCCCCTAGAGGGAACTCAGTGACCATGACGATCTTGTAATGCTCAAAGTAATGGCAGAGCTTGCATGACGTGATCAGAATGGCATATAGCAGCTTTTGGACCTGAGGATAACGAGTTTGGGGCTCATTAAGGACCTCGCTGATGAAGTATACCGGACATTGCACCTTATAGGCATGCCCGGCCTCCTCGTGTTCGACGACAATGGCTATGTTGACGATACTAGAAGTAGCGGCGATGTAGATCAGTAGAGTTTCATCCGGTCGGGGCACCGTCATGATCGAAGGCTTTGTTAGAAACAACTTGAGCTGTTCGAAAGAGGTATCTGCCTCCTCTGACCAGGAAAAGCGCTCAGAGGATTTGAGGAGTTTGAAGAAAGGTAGTCCCTTCTCACCGAGGCGCGATATGAAGCGGCTTAGAGCAGCCATGCAGCCTGTAAGCTTCTGTATATCCTTGATGCATGTTGGCCGTTTCATGTTGGTGATGGTGAAGACCTTGTCGGGGTTGGGTTCGATGCCATGTGCGCTGACGATGTAGCCCAGGAGTATACCGAATGGAACTCCAAAGATGCACTTTGAAGGGTTCAACTTCCATCATTTCCTTTTCAGGTTGGTGAACATTTTCTCAAGGTCGACGATAAGATTGTCAGCGGTCTTAGACTTGATGACCACATCGTCGATGTAAGCTTCGATGTTGCGGCTGATCTGCTGATCGAGGCACATCTAGATGGCCCTTTGATAGGTCGCCTTGGCGTTCTTGAGTCTGAAGGACATGGTGGTGTAACAGTACGCACCAAAGGGCATGGTGAACGACGTCTTGATTTGGTCTTCTTCCTTGAGGCAGATCTAGTGATAGCCAGAGTAACAGTCGAGGAAGAAGAGCAGTTCATAGCCGACGGTGGAGTCTACAACCTCATCTATCCAAGGCAGAGCGAAGGGGTCTTTAGGGCAGTGTTTGTTAAGATCAGTGTAATCAACACACATTCTCCATTCTTTATTCTTTTTTGAACGAGAATAGGGTTTGCTAACCACTCAGGATGATACACTTCTTTTATGAATCCGATAGCTAGGAGCCGTTTTATTTCTACCCTAATAGCCTCCTTTTTTGTCTGGCGTGAATCGGCGGAGTTTCTGCTTGATCAGTTTGACGGTCAGCAAGACATTCAAGGAGTGCTTGATCTTCTCCTATGGTACCCCTGGCATGTCTGTAGGTTTCTAGGCAAACACGTCGGCATTGACACATAGGAAGGAGACGAGCATGCTTTCCTATTTGGGGTCTAGGTGAGCCCCAATCTTCATGGTCTTGGAGGGGTCGTCTGTAACACCCTAGTGTTACGATCCTGTTTAGCACCGCGATTTAGGTCTAAGAAAAATTTCCAAAAATGGGTTTCTCAGATTTTTGATTTAAAACGTACTTGATGCGATGAGCGAATCCTATGTGACTTAGTTTTGTGGACTCGAATCAACGCTCAAGTTAAATCACACCGTGCGTAGAAATATTTAGGAAAGTCGAACGACGATTCTAGCGAACGGTTTGTTCTGTTAGATTAAGCATGAAAAGGAACTTTTATAAATAAAATAAAATCCATTAATAAAATAGAACGATATACATATATATAGCTTTTGAATCAAATTTAAATTCGAGCTTTATTGAAATTTTCCTGTGCCTAAACATTGCAAATTATCTAAATTAGTAAACCATTAAAGATATATATATATATATATATATATATATATATATATATATATATATATATATATATATATATACGCTATGACGGTAACTCTAAAATAAAGAATTAGAAGAAAGGACAAACGTACTCAGCGATACTAGTAGCGATTGACTGTATAAGTTGACCGACTGCTCCTCGCTCTTTCTTTTCTCCGCTCATCTATCTGTTGGTTACTGCTGCCGTACTGGACGTTGCTTCCTCGCGACCTCACGCACATGGGTCTGTCGGTCTGGCTATGCTGGCTGCTTGCTCGCTATGTCCCTTCACGTACTGTGCTAGGTCGCATGTGTTGTTGCTCCCTATCTCTGCTTCTTGTGGACGCCGCTCAGCTCAGTGCCTTTAAGTTAACGCGACCGTGCCGTGCGGACCGGCCCACCTCCATGCTGCTGCTACCTCTAGGCCTCTTCATGATCTCAGCGCTGCCGTCTCTGCTCCTCCCAGCTCTAGTCCGTCCATAGCCGTCCTTCCCCTCCTCGTGAGCGCTGCTCCTCCTCGCAGCCACCTCGCGCCGTGGCCGATCGCCTTTCCTGGCCGGGTCCAGCATGCCACCCACGCCTTCCTAGCAACGCCTTCCTCCTCGCGTGCGCTCTGCCGCGCCCGCCCTAGTCCACGCCCCTCGGTCCCACGGCTGCCCACAGCTATGCGCCGCACCACCGCCGCCAGGCTACCGTGCCACATCCGGCCACTCGCGCCCCATGCCTACTCGCCCTTCTCACCCACGCCGCTGCGGACCAGGCCGCCCTCCCACCACCGTCGCGCCACCGTGGCCACTTCCGCTGCCACCATGTGAGCGCGACCGCGCAAGACCCGCGCTGGAGCCGGCCATCCCTACATCACCATGGCACACCTTTCCACGCCGCCTGCCACCCGGAGATGCCCTGCCAGCGCTGCACCGCCACCGCCTCCCCTCTCATGCTCTACTGCCATGCCGTGCCCGCTCCGGTCCACGCTGGACCGTCGTCCTCGGCGCTGTCCCCCCAGCGCGACATCCACCACGTCAGGAGCGCCTTTGCCAATTTTCCACTCGCGCACCGCGCGCGTCTCCTCCTCCGTGCTGTGGCCCCGCTGCGTAGCTCTCACGAGCGTTTGCCTCGCCATCGTCCGCTCCAGCGCCATGTTCGCCGGTGCCGTTGAGCCACCCTCACCGGCCGTCGCGACCGCAGCAACTCCACTGCCGGCCAGAGCTTCTCAGCTCCTCTGCTCCGTGCACTCTGCTACTGGAAAAGTGAAGGAAGGTGAGATGAGTGAGAATCCAAGATGAAAATTTATATAGGGTTCTTACTGCGAATACGTGACCCATAGAAATAGTGCTGATTGTACGGCGGGGTGATTTGTTAGAAGCTCAGTGACCAATTCGCAAATGTACCATGTCTCCTGCCTACGCTGGGCCAGCCGGTGATCGCCTGCCTAGGCTGCCTTGGCCGCGTGAGATGGCTGGTGGGCTGCTCACGCGCCAGCCGGGCTCGCCGCGCCGTTTGGTAGGCCTAGGCCGTGCGGTGCGCCTGGTGCTGCATTGCTTGGGCCGCTCGCTGGTTCAACCTGCTGCGCGCCTGGCCACGCCACTGGACTACGTGCGTCGTTTCGTGCTGGGCCGAGTTTGATTGACGCCGGTCCGTTTTGAATTATAGAGCAATTTCTAAATTAGTTTAAAAGGTAAAGTTGTAAAATTGATATAAAATAGCATAGGAGTCCAAAAATGGTGAAACCAATTTTGTTAGTCTCCTAAAATCATGAGCTACCTATTAGTGTAGTTTGTTCACATAGACTCGGTATGTTTTTAGGGTTGCTCTAATTATTTTAAAATGCTTAATATTGTTAAAAGGAGAACTTGTAGGAATTTCCGTGGTAAATTGGTAATGGTGTTGGATCTGAAATTTGTACAGTAGGCTCCTAGCCATATTTGGTACTCACTATAGTTTGTAGCTCCAGAATGATTAGTTTGCTAAATAGATAATGATACCCTATTTCGAATAATGATTAAATCAATAGAATAGAATAAAGAAACAACGTTGGTTTATATAACTAAAATAATTGTTGGGAAGTAACGCCTTATGCGACAACGTGTATATGTAGCCTAGGTATGGTCGTCGTTAAATCTAGCTCGTTAACTTGAGAGACGTAAATCATATTTTACCAAGTCACGATTGCAGTCGATTAATTACGTCTTTGTGTTGCATCGCATTGCATATCATATAGGTACGGTGATGGATCAACGAATCAATTGAAGGATGATTGGAAATCCGAAGATGGTGTAATGGTATTCTCTCCAAGAGATGATGCAATGGGCTTCCCATTCAGTTGATGGTGGATGATATGAAGATGCAGATACTAACTTTTTAATATATATCTTACCCAGGCAAGCCCCGGTGCATAACCCCTACTTTTCTGTAGTTTAATTTATATTTGTGCATTAAGTTTTAAGGAGTTGAATGAAACCCACTTATAAATATATCTTTATCCTATGAGTCTTACTAGTATGACAGGATCGTGTAGATTGCTATGCTATAGGACTCTGGTAGAAGTCGAGTGATTGTCTGTCACTCACGAGAGATAGGAAATATATTACTGTATTATTATCACTTGAAAAATATAAATGGTGGAAAGGAAATTGGTGACTGGGTAGGGATATGGTTTGGGTATTGATGGGTGTAAGAGGTTGTGTCACCGTGGACGCGGGGCATAGCTTAGTTACACTGTTTTCCCTGTCTGATTAAGGACCGGTCGTTGCATAAGCCATCGAGGCAAGTCACAGACTTATTATCCCAAGCACATACTTGGGTATGGGCGCTTGAAAGACTTATTGCTCTCTTGTCATGGATTCTAGCTCTTTCCGGACTGACTGTCAGGGTTTCTTTTTGGTGGAGGAGGTCCTTGCACCGCACTGAGTCCGAGACTCAGGGGTGGGGGCTTGGAGTCCTAGTTTGGATGGGGACCTAGGACCCTAGGATAGGATGGTGATGGGTTAGTCCTACTTGTGCCTTGGGTACAAGCGAGGCGTGTGTTTTCAGGGTACCTAGCTGGGGGCATTGATTCATGAATCACTGGGCGATCTGATACGGCTTGTTTCATGCCTAGTACCGTAGTAAGAACTGAAAGATGGAAGATGGAAAGAAAAGTAAATCTGATTGCTTACCACTTGCTTGAAAGTAGTATAGGTGCTTACATAGAATGGTTAGTTAATGAACTAATGCAGCTATTAATAAAAATCGAATATAAGGACGCACGCTTAGTAATGCTTCCTGCAAATACAATAAGCCCACAAGCCAGATAGCCTTGCATATCATTGGAGTCTTTTCATTCTTCCTGTCGGTAAGTCTTGCTGAGTACAATTGAGTACTCAGGGTTTTATTCCCCCTGTTGCAGGTGATAGGTGGATGCTAGAGCTAACCCTTGTGTGTAGATACCTCCTGGTGGGCTCGCTCCCAAATGATTTTATAAATGAAAGTTTCATAATCTGTTGTCGTAGTTTATATATCATTACTTCACCATGTCATGTTAGATATTTATTTCCGCTGTAATTTGGATCACTTGTTATATTCTGTTGTTCAATTAAATTGTTTATAACTCTGATAATATGTTCATATTCCGCTATTATAAATGGTAAATACTGTACTCTGATGTTACATGCAAAGTGATGTAAGAAATGGTTAAGAATGATGTAAGCTTTATTCTCTCATTTGTGATCCTGATGGCAAAAATATGGATGTAACACCCAAAAATTTGCAATTTTTTAAAATAGTAAATTTGATTTATTTATGCAACTATGTGTGCATTAAAATATAGGAAAATAATAATTTTTGTGAAATTAAAATCAATCATAAGGATAGATACATGTTGATGCACTCATGCTGGGGCACTGTATTTAATATGTTGAGTGGTTTTTGATTTAAACTTAAAAGGAATCAAAAATCATTTGGAAATGAAGTTGAAAAATTTGAATTGGAAAAAGAAAAAAAAGGCTTTTTCTTTCCTCCCCTTTCCTTCCTCAATCTGGCCGCCGGCCCAACTCTCCCCGCCAGCCCAGCCGCGCTGATTTTCTTTCCTCCGCGCCAGCCAGCCTCACGCTGCCCAGCAAGCGCGCCAGCCCAGCACCGAGCCGCAACTGCCGTCCGCGCCTCAGCCACTGACGACCCGGGCCCGCCTGTCGGTGCCGTCCCCCACCCCCGCGCCCCGCGCCCGGTCAAGCCGCAACCGCCGCCGCCCCACTTCGCGTCGTGGGAGCGTCCTCCCGAGCGCCCGGCCTCTACAAAAGGGAGACGAGCCCCTCACCGCTCCCCCTACTACCTCCCTCGCTCCTTCTTCACGTTCGCCAGGCGCAGCGGAAGCCGAAAACCGCCGCACCGACGAGCCGAGGTCCGCCGTCCGCCCCTCCGCATGGACAGCCGTCTCCGAGACGCCGTCGACTCCATTTTTCCCCGCGGTGAGAACCCCCTTGCTCCCCCATGCCCTTAATTCCATGTTTCACGGCCTCTAGGGCCCTATCCACGGAACCATGGAGCTCCTTGCCGCCGGCCATGGCCGCCCCCGCGCCAACATCGTCCTACGGCCCCGTTCTCGGCCTAGCCGAGGTTGCGTGAAACCCCTCCATCCCCTGGTGTTCTCGGATGCGTAAACTGAGGCCTCTAGGCCTTGTTTCCCGTGCGCCGGCAAGGTTCTTGCCGTCGGCAATGGCAGCGCCGCCACCGGAGCCACTGTTCCTGGCCGGTGCCTCTTTCTCTCTCCCTCCCATCTATTCTGAGCCGTCCATCATATGATCAACGGTCCAGAAAGGCCGATACCCCTTCGAGGGTGATTTTGTTAAAGAGACCCCCGAGTTTGGTGAATTAGAACACGCAGTCCTTGGCTATTTAATTATTCCGAAATTGATTTATTTAAATCCAAAAATAGTTCATCCTATTTATAGAAATGCCACTGGACTTGTTTTGCTCATAAAAACTTCGTTTTAGCTCTGAATCGACCCGTTCAAATTGTGTTATATTCGTAATAAAGTTCTCTATATGTTAGTACCACTGTTAAACATGTTTGCAACTTTTAAATTTCATGGTTAGGTTTAATTAAATAAATTGCTATAGGAAACCCCGTTTAATTCATAACTTTCGCGTTTTAGCTCCGATTTTCATGAACTTCGCGTTGACATGATCATAGCGAGACGTAGATTCTTTTCATAAACATTTTATCTTGTTTTATATACTACTAGTGTACTATTCTAATTATAGGATTGTTTGCTTTGTATGAATGCTCCTGAAATGTTGTATGTTGCCGTGTTCGTCGCGTTCAGACGGTGAGGAGAACGTTGGTGACCAAGAGTTCCTTGATGACCAGCAGGACCAGTAGGAGTTTGCTAACCAAGGCAAGTATAACATGGGATCTACCTTGATGCCTATTCACATTCATTAATTACTCATTTGCATGTGTCTAATTTTGATACCCGTAAGGACATCCTAGTGATTGATTATCCTGTTTCCTTGTTCTCCTACGGGTTATATGCATATGGGTAGTTTGCTAGTGCTCAATATAACTAAACA
Source organism: Miscanthus floridulus (assembly GCF_019320115.1). NCBI lineage: Eukaryota > Viridiplantae > Streptophyta > Magnoliopsida > Poales > Poaceae > Miscanthus > Miscanthus floridulus. The sequence continues at coordinate 84,334,075 of NC_089598.1, forward strand.
TGAGCTACATAATGAATAATGATTCTATGGAAAGAAAAGGTAAAAATTGCTTTTAAACAACCGAATTATAGGGCGAAGGAGCAAATAACTTTTGATCATGATGCTCTCGGCCCTCCATAAGGACTTATCTATCGGCAAAAGCTGGGACTGACAGTGCAACCGTGAGAGTCACATGGCTCTGACTTTAGCTCAGTAATAGGACATTTCTAGCTTGTTAGAGGTTACCTTTATGGCGCAAAAAGGGGCTTGCCACGTTGGGTATAGGACTGCCCCTGTTCTTATGTGTATAGCCGCGAAAGAATTGTGCCATAGGAAAGGGGGGTTCCTACATCTGCCTGCCGGGGAAACCTAGCGGCCCTAACTTGTTAGAGAAACCTATGAAATGGCTTCATAGTGTACCCTGCCCGCTCACCTTGGCAGTGATATGGGAGTAATTAACCCGGGCATAGGGGAAACACGACTCGTGGTGAATGTGCACAACCTCTGCAGAGGGCTATAAACTATTATAACAGCCGTGCTCACGATCACGAGTGGCCCGGAAAACTCACAGAATAAATGGTTACTTATTGTTGTTCATTTATGATGTTCCACGATGATAATATGATTCAAATGATTCTGATATCTGATCATGTGGGTTTAAATGGGAGCTTAAGCATAACTTGATGATAGTTGATGATAAAATCTTGACCTACTAAAAGTGCTCACTGCAGTAAGCCAGTGTCATCCTTTTTGAGCTTTCATAACCCCATGTTAACTTGTTAAGTACAGGAAGTACTTACGCTTGTTTACTTTCTATAACTGGATAAAAATCCCGAATGGGTAATAGATGACAATGTGTATGCAAAGTTTCCTAAGGACTATTAGGCTTGTGGTCAACCAGTTGATCGTTCCTGTGTTGGAGCTTCCACGAGAGAGCTATCTTTTTATTTTCCGCTGTGTTGTGTAAGACTATGTGATGTTATTAATCGTGATGTAAGATACATTGTGATGACACTCTTTATAATTTGTCAACTTGTGTGTGTGACTGATCCCTAGGCACACATGAGTTTTGTGCATTCAATTTTATCCTTAAAATTGGGTGTGACAAATTGGTATCAGAGCCGTGTTGACTGTAGGACGCAAGCCTAGTTAGAAATGGTCGTTTTAGCATCTTTGCTCCACTGGTTTCCTGCTTACTGTCTCATTCTTGTTATTTTATTAAAGTATTTATGCTATTCATACCTTAATCTATTATATAAAATTTTTGACTCTAATTCTATCTTACTCTAAATCTATAGATGTCTCGTAACCCGAAGACCGCCCGCCTCAGCACTACAGGCTACCGTGCCATGTTCACCCCCCATGCTCCACAGGCAGAGAAGGAGATTGTGATCATCTCCGATGATGAGGTGGAACCTTTGATCGAGGATGATGAGGAGTGGATGGCTACCCCGACACCTGCACCTGCTCCTACTCCAGCTGTTGCACCATCTATGCTGCTGTAGCTACCCCAGCGGATTCATCAGCTACTTCACCTACGCCTGTGCCATCCCTAGCTGTCCCTGTGGTGGATGAGGAGATAGGCTGGAAGTGCAAATACTACTTCAAGCCAGCCCCAGAGACAGCCTACTACCACACCCTCCTTACTCATGTGCTAGATGACTACTACCTTGATCTGCACGCCTCCATCAGCTATCACTGTGCAGAGTACCAGCATCCTTTGGAGGCAATCTTTTGGAAGGTAGAGCTGGTTGTCACCGCCTGGAATGACATAAAGAATGAACATGAGGTGGAGACTATTCATCGTGCCACTGCCAGACGGGCCCATGCATTGGATGGCATGGAAGATGCAGCGCAGGACGCCTACATCTACTACCATGGTCGTCGTTTTGAGGCCATGAAGGAGGATCATTTTAGGTTCCTTCCTCGCAATGATCATGAGGGTAATTGGCAGGTCCTAGCACCACCAGAAAGTGATCCAACTCTGGAAGCAACTGTGCTACATGTCCATGCCATGCAGGGGGTAGATGAAGAGGTCAAGGGAGAGCTGCGAGCATCGCAGAGGGCCAAGAGGTGCCCCCAGAAGCAAGTTGATGAACTGCATGCTCAACTTGGGCTGCCACCGATCTACAAGAAGAAGCGCCGGTCGTTCACCATGATTGACACCGCCCCATAGGTGTTAGGTTCCTTGTTTAAAGTTGCGACGTTGTTAGTTCGTATGTCATGTCTAGTCTTGTTCTGTCTTATGAACTTGAGTGATTAGATGTTTTTAAATTGTGAACTTGGATGATTTGGAGTTTGTTTGATTGCTGGAGATTTGTGGGCATGTCCATAAAGCTCCATAGTTTGAACCTTAAGTTTAGATGGAGTCTTAATGCAGATGGGTTTGCTTTATCTTATCTCTGTTGTGCTGTTTTCTGGAGCAATCTGTGTTCTTTATCTTGTATCTCAAAATCTGGGCTGCCAAAAATTCTGAAATTTTTGTGGAGATATCTAGACTTATGTATCTTTCAAATTTCTCTGGAATCACATCAATATCTATTCAGGTTTGTGAGATCTAGCTGTCACAAGTTGCGGTTTCTGCTCAGACTGGAATCCAGAACAGATTCGGTTTAGCGCTGTTTTTGACCATGTGTATGTCAGAATCTGTAAAAGTGATCTAAATAAAAGTTGTAGCTGATCTCCTAAGCTTTCTAACCATTCTTAGTACACCTCTGTTGGATCTCTGAAACTCGAGTTATGACAGATTTACTGAACTACTGTATTTGAATCTTGTCCAGAAAATTCTCAGCATTGTTTCTTATCTTTATAAGCTTTCTATAAATTGGAAATCTCTAAAATTTTGCGCATTTGTTGGAAAACAGATGGCTGCAAGAGGAGGAAGAGGCAGAGGCCGTGGTCATGGACGTGATGCTCTCATAAATCCACCACCACCGCCACCAGTGACTATGAAACAATTGATGGGAATGCAAACGCAGTTGATGCAAGCCATGATGCAACGCTTGGATAACGAACCGGCAAGAGGACCACCGCCTGTTCAGGTCAGAGACAAGCGTGGGGAATTCATGAAGGGTCGCCCACCTATGTTCACCCATGCCTCAGGCCCTTTGGAGGCAGATGATTGGTTGCGTGCTGTGGAAAAGCAACGTAACATAGCACAATGCAATGATCTTGAGAAGGTGTTGTATGCTTCTGGTCAACTCCAGGGAGCAGCTCAGGATTGGTGGGATTCTTTCTAGTATGGACACCCCAATGATGCTCCTACTATCACCTAGCAGGAATTCAAGGACAATTTTCAGTCTTATCATATCCCTGATGGACTCATGGAATTGAAGCAGAGGGAATTCAGGTCCCTTAAGCAAGCATCCATGTCTGTGGCAGAGTATCGTGACAAGTTTGCTCAATTATCACGCTATGCTCCAAATGATGTAGCTGAGGACAAGGAGAAGCAACGTCGCTTCCTCAAGGGACTTTATGATGGAGTGCAGCTCCAGCTGATATCCAACACCTACCCTAACTTTTAGTCCTTGGTGAACCGCGCTATTGTGATTGACGATAAGCGCAAAGAGATGGAAGCCAAGAAGAGGAGACTTCAAGAGCAAGCTTCTGGAAGCAACACCCGCCCGTGTGCCTATCCCCAGCAAGGTTTTCAGCAGAGGAATCAAGGACCATCTAACCAGAGCAACAGTGGTCAGTACCCTTAGCGTAATCAGTTCCAGCAATGCCCCTAGTACTAGCAACAGTTTGGTAATCAACATCCCCCGCAATAGACCAATAATCCAGCATCACGCTAGGGAATGCCCAACAATGCTCCTGTGAAGAGTGGTGCACCCAATAACCCCAATGCATGCTACCGCTGTGGAGAAGTAGGTCACTATGCTCATCAGTGTCCAAAGAAGCAAAACTAGCAAGCTCTTCAGAACCAGAATGGCAATCCAAAGTTCAACGCCCGACCACCTCACACTGCTAAGGTGAACTATGTGTCATCTGATGCAGCTCAGGAGATGCCTGAGGTCATGTTGGGTACGTTCAGCATCAACTCTATCTCTGCTATAGTACTTTTTGATTCTGGTGCTTTGCATTCATTTATTTCCCAAGCTTTTGTTAGAATGCATAGCATACATTTATGTGCCATGTAAAACCCCATACTAGTAAATTCACCGGGAGGTAGTATGCCAGCTTCTTATTGGAGTCCCTCAACTAGCATTTCCTTAAGGGGGGTAGACTTCAAAGTGAAACCTATTGTGTTGAGAACAGCGGGAATTGATCTTATTCTAGGAATGGATTGGATGAAACAACACCGAGCAGTGATTTTATGTCAGGAGAGATTAGTTGTTGTGACATCACCTAATGGAGATAGAATTTGTGTAGAAGTGGTAGTGCAAGCTCAGCCAACAGCCACTATGAACTAGTTGGATGGTGATGCTAATAAACAAGATCGTGTTGTGGAGGAGTTCCCGAATGTCTTCCTTGATGACTTGCCAAGTATGCCACCTGACCATGACATTGAATTCATTATTAAGTTATTACCTGGAACTGCACCCATAGCTAAACGTCCATATAGAATGGGGGTTAATGAATTCGAAGAGCTTAAGAAACAACTAAAAGAGTTGCAAGAAAAAGGTTTCATACGCCCCAGTCCTTCCCCATGGGGGGCACCTGTGATCTTTGTGGATAAGAAGGATGGTAGCCAACGGATGTGTGTGGATTACCATTTACTTAATGAGGTTACTATCAAGAATAAATACCCTTTGCCTAGGATTGATGATTTGTTTGATCAGTTGAGAGGAGCCTATGTGTTCTCCAAGATTGATCTCCGCTCAGGTTATCATCAGCTAAAGATTCAAAACTCGGACATACCCAAGACAGCATTCACTACACGGTATGGCTTGTATGAGTATACCGTTATGTCTTTTGGATTGACCAATGCACCTGCATACTTTATGTATCTGATGAATAAGGTGTTTATGGAGTTTCTTGATAAATTTGTGGTGGTATTCATTGATGACATACTGATATTCTCCAAGACCAAAGAAGAACATGCTGAACATATAAGGTTGGTCTTGCAAAAGCTTAGAGAACATAAGTTGTACGCTAAGCGGAGCAAGTGTGAGTTTTGGTTGAAGGAGGTCTCTTTTCTAGGTCATGTGGTCTCCAATGGTGGGATAGCAGTGGATCCAGGCAAAGTGCAAGATGTATTGAATTGGAAACCACCAACTAATGTAAGTGAGATTCGTAGCTTTTTGGGATTGGTTGGATATTATAGGAGGTTCATTGAAGGTTTTTCCAAGCTTGCTAAGCCTATGACAGCTCTGTTGGAAAAGAATGCTAAATTTGTATGGTCTGATAAATGCCAGGCAAACTTTGATGAGCTAAAGAAGAGATTGACTACAACTCCAGTGTTGATTTTGCCAGATTTGAGCAAGAACTTCTCTATATATTGTGATGCATCTCGTTTGGGCCTCGGATGTGTTCTTATGCAAGAAGGAAGAGTAGTGGCATATGCATCTAGACAATTGAGGAAGCATGAGTTGAACTACCCTACTCATGACTTGGAATTGGCAGCTGTGATTCATGCTTTGAAAATCTGGAGACATTATCTAATTGGGCATAAGAGTGGTATCTATACAGACCACAAGAGTTTGAAGTATATCTTCACCCAGTCAGATCTGAATTTGAGACAACATCGTTGGTTAGAATTGATCAAAGACTATGATTTGGAAGTGCATTATCATCCAGGAAAAGCAAATGTCGTAGCTGATGCACTTAGCAGGAAGAGTTATGCCAATGGACTTCAGTTGATATTGATGCCAGCAGAGTTGTGTGCTGAAATGGAGTATCTCAACTTGAGTTTTGTCACTAATGCAATGGAATTGGTGATAGAGCCTACATTGGAGCAAGAAATACGCAAAGGTCAATTGGAGGATGAAAAACTTAAGGAGATAGCGAAGAATATAGTGCTTGGAAAGGCACTAGGATTTAGGATGGATGAGAATGGTACTCTTTCATTCGGGAAAAGGATATGTGTACCTGAAGTGAAGGCTATCCATGATGCAATTCTACAAGAGGCACATGAGTCTGCTTATTCTATACATCCCGGAAGTACCAAGATATATTTGGATCTCAAAGAGAAGTATTGGTGGTATGGTTTGAAGAGGGATGTGGCAGAGTATGTGGCTTTGTGTGACACTTGTCAAAGAGTGAAAGCTGAGCATCAAAGGCCTGTAGGGTTTCTACAACCAATGAAGATTCCTGAATGGAAATAGGAAGAAGTTGGTATGAATTTTATCGTAGGTTTGCCCCGCACTCAAAGAGGTTATGATTTAATATGGGTAATAGTGGATTGACTCACCAAGGTTGCTCACTTTTTACCAGTCAAGACTACCTATACAGGTGCAAGACTAGCAGAGTTGTACATGGAAAGGATAGTGTGCTTACATGGTGTTCCCAAGAAAATTGTGTCTAATAGGGGCACTCAGTTTACGTCGCAATTATGGCAGAAAGTACATAGATATTTGGGGACAAAGTTGAATTTCATTTCTGCTTACCACCCACAAACTGATGGACAGACTGAAAGGATGAACTAGATTTTGGAAGATATGTTGAGAGCTTGTGCACTGTAGTATGGTACTAGTTGGGACAAGAGTTTACCATATGCTGAGTTCTCATACAACAATAGTTACCAGAAGAGTCTCAAGATTGCACCTTTTGAGGCGTTGTATGGGCGTAAATGTAGAACGCCTTTGTTCTAGAATCAGACTGGTGAAACTCAAGTGTTTGCACTCGATGTCCTTAGAGATGCAGAAGAACAAGTGAGAATGATTAGGGACAACTTGAGGGTGGCTCAGTACTGACAGAAGAGTTATGCTGATACTCGTAGAAGAGAGCTGACTTTCGAAGTTGGAGATTATGTGTACTTGAAGGTGTCACCAATGAGAAGTGTGAAAAGATTCAATATGAAGGGAAAGTTGGCACCGAGGTATATTGGACCTTTCAAAATCCTAGAGAGACGTGGAGAAGTAGCCTATCAGTTGGAACTGCCTGAGAGTTTGTCAGGTGTGCACGATGTGTTTTATGTTTCTCGATTAAAGAAGTGTTTGCGAGTACTAGGAGAGCAAATTCCTTTAGAAGAACTTACTATTAAGGAAGATCTCACATATGAAGAGTATCCGATAAAGATCTTACAGACGGCAGAAAGAGTTACAAGGAGCCGAGTTATAAAAATGTGTAAGGTACAGTGGAATCGGTATACAGAGGATGAGGCTACTTGGGAAAGAGAAGAGGATTTGCGAAAATCTTATCCACAACTGTTTGAGTAAGCAATCATCTGAATCTCGAGGACGAGATTCATCTTAAGGGGGGTAGAATTGTAACACCCAAAAATTTGCATTCTTTTAAAATAGTAAATTTGATTTATTTATGCAACTATGTGTGCATTAAAATATAGGAAAATAATAATTTTTGTGAAATCAAAATCAATCATAATGATAGATACATGTTGATGCACTCATGCTGGGGCACCATATTTAATATGTTGAGTGGTTTTTTATTTAAACTTAAAAGGAATAAAAAATCATTTGGAAATGAAGTTGGAAAATTTGAATTGGAAAAAGAAAAAAAGGCTTTTTCTTTCCTCCCCTTTCCTTCCTCAATCTGGCCGCCGGCCCAACTGTCCCCGCTAGCCCAGCCGCGCTGATTTTCTTTCCTCCACACCAGCCAGCCTCGCGCGTCCCAGCACCGAGCCGCAACTGCCATCCGCGCCTCAGCCGCTGACGACCTAGGCCCACCTATCGGCGTCGTCCCCCACCTCCGCGCCCCATGCCCGGTCAAGCCACAACCGCCGCCGCTCCACTTCGCGTCGTGGGAGCATCCTCCCGAGTGCCCGGGCTCTACAAAAGGGAGTTGAACCCCTCACCACTCCCCCTGCTGCCTCCCCCACTCCTCTGCGTTCGCCAAGCACAGTGGAAGCCAAAAACCGCCGCACCGACAAGCCAAGGTCCGCCGTCCGCCCCTCTGTGCGGACAGCAGTCTCCGAGCCGCCGTTGACTCCATTTTTCCCTGCTGTGAGAACCCCCTTGCTCCCCCCTTTCTCCCCATGCCCTTAATTCCATGTTTCATGGCCTCTAGGGCCTTATCAGCGGCACCATGGAGCTCCTTGCCACCGGCCATGGCCACCCCCGCGCCAACCGCGTCCTCCAGCCCGATTCTCGGCCTAGCCGAGGTCGCGTGAAACCCCTCCATCCCCCGGTGTTCTCAGATGCGCAAACCAAGGCCTCTAGGCCTTGTTTCCCATGCACCAGCAAGGTTCTTGCCGTCAGCAATGGCAGCGCCGCTGCCGGAGCCACTGTTCTCGGCCGGCGCCTCTTTCTCTCTCCCTCCCATCTATTCTGAGCCGTCCATCATATGATCAACGGTGCAGAAAGGCCGATACCCCTTCGCGGGTGATTTTGTTAAAGAGACCCCCGAGTTTGGCGAATTAGAACCCACAGTCCTCAACTGTTTAATTATTCCGAAATTGATTTATTTAAATCCGAAAATAGTTCATCCTATTTACAGAAATGCCACTGGACTTGTTTTGCTCATAAAAACTTCGTTTTAGCTCCGAATCGACCTGTTCAAATTGTGTTAGATTCGTAATAAAGTTCTCTACATGTTAGTACCACTGTTAAACATGTTTGCAACTTTTAAATTTCATGGTTAGGTTTAATTAAATAAATTGCTATAGGAAACCCTGTTTAATTCATAACTTTTGCGTTTTAGCTCCGATTTTCGTGAACTTCGCGTTGACGTGATCGTAGTGAGACGTAGATTCTTTTCATAAACATTTTATCTTGTTTTATATACTGCTGGTGTACTGTTCTAATTATAGGATTGTTTTCTTTGTATGAATGCTCCTGAAATGTTGTATGTTGCCGTGTTGGTCGCGTTCAGACGGTGAGGAGAACGTTGGTGACCAAGAGTTCCTTGATGACCAGCAGGACCAGCAGGAGTTTGCTAACCAAGGCAAGTATAGTATGGGATCTACCTTGATGCCTATTCACATTCATTAATTACTCATTTGCATGTGTCTAATTTTGATACCCGTAAGGACATCCTAGTGATTGATTATCCTGTTTCCTTGTTCTCCTACGGGTTATATACATATGGGTAGTTTGCTAGCGCTCAATATAACTAAACATGAGCTACATAATGAACAACGATTCTATGGAAAGAAAAGGTAAAAGTTGCTTTTAAACAACTGAATTATAGGGCGAAGGAGCAAATGACTTTTGATCATGATGCTCTCGGCCCTCCATAAGGACTTATCTATCAGCAAAAGCTGGGACTGACAGTGCAACTATGAGAGTCACATGCCTCTGACTTTAGCTCAGTAATAGGACCTTTTCTAGCTTATTAGAGGTTACCTTTATGGCGCAAAAGGTACACCGTGATGATACTCTTTATAATTTGTCAACTTGTGTGTGTGACTGATCCCTGGGCACACATGAGTTTTGTGCATTCAATTTTATCCTTAAAATTGGGTGTGACAGTGGATCTTCAGGTTCTCCCCTAGGGTGTGCCTGACGGGACCGTGTAATTTGGTGTTCTCCTTCGAGTGCTTAGTGTCTAATGGAAGACGAGCACTCTTGGGAGGCATTAGATTAGGTGGTTCTGCCACAGGTGGTATCAGAGAGCAAATGAGGAAATATGGCTTCGAAAACCTTTTCTAAACTAAAATTTGACAACAAATTCCTTTCAAAAAGTTAGGACGTTTGTATGCGAAGTTATATAAGTAGCCCTATTACTATGGTTATGTATCCAGGATAGCTGGCACTCTGCTGACTTAGGTAGACTTAATCAAGTTTTCTGCAAGTACACTGACTCAAGCATAGTTCGATAGTATCATCTAGTTACAGGGAGAGAATGATGTGCCAAAAATCTGAGAACGGTTGCCCTATATGTTAGCAATAGTGAAAGGACATATAGGACGTGCATTCATGCATATCCTGTTTTTGCATTGTAGTGCCGTATTGCTTGTAGATGCGCCACCCATAGGTGTCACACGTGTCATATTGTGCATGACTGCCTCATTCTTGTCTAGAGTTAGGTCTACACTGTTGCTTCACGCTTTGCGTTCGCCCGTGGTTCACGCCTGTCGTAACCCATATCTCCCTGTACCTCTTTTCTATGCTCTTGTCGGACCCTTGCCCTGTAGTCGTACTAGTCAGTAATGGTGTCATACGTCGCTCGCCTCGAACGCGTGGAAGTTGGTCGATTCACTCATAGTGATTCCGCGCAGAAACCCTAGTGGACCACGCTAGGACCACTGAATGCTCTGCCTTTATAAGTAGAGTCTGGCTTAACCATTGGTACCACCACTCAGCGCACTTTAGCTCGCTTAGCTTTTCCCTTTTAGCAAGCCTTTCGCTCAGCCTTCCTCACCACCACCGCCAGAAATGGCAGGAGCCTAGGTTAGTAGCTACTGCCTGAATGTTGAGGGTTTTCCTAGAATCCTACATGCCACCCTACAAAAGCTCGGAGTCAAAGATCATCCTAAGTATGAGGGCCATGAGTATGAGGAGCGTGGCACCGAGCGGTGTGAGGTTACCGTCTACATCGGGAAGAGTGAAGAGTTCCCCAACCTCACCGAAGCCTGGAATGTGACCACAACTGGGTTTAGCTTCACCGACACCTACCAGGTTGTGGCCCGCAAAGCCCTATGGTGCTTCTGCCAGATCTATGAAGAGCCCATTGCTCGTACCCCCATGCGGTTCTTTCCACCTTTGGACAAGAATCGGCGGACATGGAGGGCTCGCATGGAGGCCTTGCAAGGGCGGGATGCGCAAGAAGACAGTCCAACCATGGTGCACTTGACCACGTACCTGCTTGCTCTAGATGAGCACTATGATCGGTAAGCCTTGGAGCTGAGGGCGTGCCTTCGGCGCGCCAAGGAAGCCGAGATCTTCAACCGGATGCTCCAGGTGTAGCTCACCGAAGCGCATGCCAGTGCTGTAGCTGCTGAGAGCCAGGAGACTGCCATGTCGGAAGCCCTAAAGGAGGCTGAAGATCGGCATGTCCATCAGCTGGGTGAGGCCTATCTATTCACTAGGGCCAAGCAGAGGACACTGGCTGTTGATAGGCAGGATGCCCCGATCTTGGAGGGGATCCCTATCCACCCGCCTAAAAGATGGAGAACCGGTGATGCAGAACCGCCAGCACCTCCACCTTTAGAAGTATTAGAAGCAGAACCCATGGTTCCTCTCACTCAGCCATTGCCCCAAGAAGATGTAGATTAGTTGCTTTGGGATGTTGTACCCGTAGTAGTAGTGCTTTTCGTCGCCATCCTCCGGTATTGTACTCTTGCCATTATTGTCGTCTGTAGATGTCGAAATCGTCCGGCCATAGGCGAATGCTGTGTCGTGAATGGGAGCCTAAATGCCTATACATTGTACCCATATAAGACTGTTGGAATATGCATTGTGTTATTTCGCTATGTTTATTGTGTCCATCTACTTTAAGTCTCGTTTGACGTCCTCCAAGTTTTCAAGGGTGATATTAAGCGGGTTACAAGAGAAATTGACATTCAGATTCTAGCAGATCAGCCGTGATTGGATATTATTGGACACTATATTGACTAATTGTGGATGTACTAGCAGAACACTTGAATCGCTTTAAAACAAATCTGTCATTGGATTTGAATTCCTTGTCCCTTGTTGTGAAGGGAACCCTTGTTTTTTGAATTTTCCCTTGCAATACTCCCCTTATTCTATGGTCTATGACCCCACCGCCTTCATGGCTTGTAAGTTGGTAGTAGATGCCTGGTTGCTTATGGTGCTGCGATGAAACCGAGGGCTCTCTGTGGAACAGCTGCCACATGGTGACGCTGCTCGGCACGCGCTGGTATCGAGGTTGTTGATCGTGTACTTTTACCAAGTTACACCGCCATACCACTTTGCTAAAAATAATTTCCTTGGAAATGTTCAGGTGTTTAAACGGGAAATCCACAATGGGTTGATGAAATAGTGTTCTCTCAAAGTAAACAAGATGAGGTGGTTTTGGAGGAAGAAAGTATGACATGGTGAATTGATGAAACCCTAAGTGCTAACCTAGTTTATCAAGTGATCATGACATAGGTAGCACATTCCAAGTGGTGAAGCAAATGAAGATCATGACATGATGATGGTGATGCCATGGTGATGATCAAGTGCTTGGACTTGAAAAAAAGAAAGAGAAAAACAAAAGGCTCAAGGCAAAGGTATAAATGGTAGGAGCTATTTTGTTTTGGTGATCAAGACACTTAGAGAGTGTGATCACATTTAGGTTTGATAGCTGTACTATTAAGAGGGGTGAAACTCGTATCAAAATGCGATTATCAAAGTGCCACTAGATGCTCTAACTCATTGCATATGCATTTAGGATCTAGTGGAGTGCTAACACCCTTGAAAATATTTGTGAAAATATGCTAACACATGTGCTCAAGGTGATACACTTGGTGGTTGGCACATTTGAGCAAGGATTAGGAACTTCACCGACGGAGTGTTCGCCCATAGAGTGTGGACAGTCCGACGATGCCACCGGCACCCTAGATAGAAAAGACATAGGTCACTGTAAGTGACCAGACGCTGGTCTCTGAAGGACCGACGCGTCCGGTCATTACCAGCAGAAGAAGCACAGCGTCGGTCATCGACCGGACGCTGGCGTTGAAACGACCAGACGCTGGCTAGCTGCATCGGGTCACACTGACAAGGTCATGCACAGGGGAGTCGCCATGTGACTAGACGCTGGGTGAGTCCGGTCAAGCATGACCGGATGCGTCCGGTTGTGAAAAGTCGTCTCTTGATGCTTACTGGAAACGACCGGACGCTAGGGTTCAGCGTCCGATCACTTTGAGCTACTGCGTCCGGTCATCACTTGACCATTGAGATTGGGCGATCAACATTTGAAGAGAGGGGACATGTGGCACGCATCGTGTGACCGGACACTGAGGTCCAGCGTCCGGTCAATATGACCGAAGCGTCTGGTCGCCCCATGTTGTGCCCAGTGATGGGGCACAACGGCTCTATTTCATGGGGGCTTCTATTTAAGCCCTATGGCCGACTCAAGCTCACTCTCTTGACCATTTGTATTGATGTAGCAACCTTGTGAGCTTAACCAAAGCCCTCCCACTCATCTCCATCATTGATTCATCATCTTTGTGAGATTGGGAGAGAATCCAAGTGCATTGCTTGAGTGTTTGCATCTAGAGGCACTTGGTGTTCGTGTTTCGCTGCGGGATTCACTTGTTACTCTTGGTGGTTGCCGCCACCTAGATGGCTTGGAGCAACAAGGATCATCGAGCGGAGGTTGGTGATTATCTCTGGCTCCAATCGTGGTGATTGTGAGGGGTTCTTGACCTTTCCCCGATGGAGAGCCAAAAGGTACTCTAGTGGATTGCTCATGGCTTGTGTGATCCTCATCTTGTATTGGTTGTGCGGCACCCTATCGAGGGTTTGGCGTGTGATGCCAATTAGCACGTGAACCTCCAAGTGAGTGAATCGCCACAACGAGGAGTAGCTTGCCGGCAAGCAAGTGAACCTCAGTAAAAAATCATTGTGTTCATCATTTGATTCCGAGGTGATTGATCTTCATTGTTATTCATTCTTGTGATTGATTGGCTCCTTTCTTGACACAGCGGTATAACCTTCTTGCTCACTCTCTTTATATTACCGCAAACTAGTTATCAAGCTCTTTAGTGTAGCTAGTTGTGAGAGCTTGTTAGTTTGGTTAGTGTGGCTCTTTAGTTAGCCTTTGAGAGCACATTAACTTAGTGTAGTGACATAGCTATTGTGTGGATAGAAACTATATCAACTAGAATTGTGGTAGGTGGCTTGCAATTTTAGTAGGCTAGCGCAACACTTGCTTCGCCTCATAATTGTCTAACCGGTTTGCTAAGTGTTGTTGTAGAAATTTTTATTAGGCTATTCACCCCCCTCTAGCCATTAGGACCTTTCACCGGGGCAAGGCTTGTGAACCAGTTCATGGCGGTTGGCGTGAGCATGACGGGAAGATAGTTCACCATGACACTAGTGTCTCCTCCGGCAGTGTGGACAGCAGTGGCGTAAGCCTGTAGCCACTATGTTGGGTTCATCCTTCCCTCGTAGGGCTTGACCCTAGTGATTTTGAAACCATAGGGCCATTGAAGTGTTCGGAGCGCCCTCATGAATGCTGGGGGCCCTTCAAGGTTGTTGGCGCGGTCGTCTGCAGTGTTGCCAGTGTTGAGTGGCTCAAGAGCTAAGTCTGGGTTATCATACTCTTGCTCATACTCAAGACAGTGGCATACTTCTTCTTCATGGCGACCGAAGCGGTGTTCGTCGATATGTCGTCGTGCATCTCGGAGATTGTTGAGGTGCACTCGGACGTCTTGGTTGACCTCCTAGTCATGTTAGCGGTGAGGTTCAATGTGGTTGCCCCTATCTCCACCCTAGAGGGGTTGACTATCATCGTGGTGCTGGTCGGTGAAGCGACTTGGGCGGCGATCAGATCTTGGCACGGTTGATCGGCGAATTGAAGTTCTGGAGTATGAAGGTCTCTGATCCTGGCGGATCTCATTGACCTAACAGTGCTTCACTTTAAGCATGGCGGCGACCTTGGTGACTTTGGGTGTCTGCGGGAGCTGGGCGAGCTCGTTGGCAGCCATGGCCAGGTTGGCGCTTGGGGTCTTGTAGATGTCGTGGCTATCAACATGGACGAACTCGTCATCGAGATTGCGTTGAAGTCTCCTTCCTTGCGAGTCAAGCTGAGCCTCAGACATCGCAAGGGCAACCTCATTTGCTCAGCGCTGCACACGGTTGATGTTCTAGTTCTCGCGAGCGGCGTGTTCCTCCTTGGTTTTGCTATTCTGAGGGGGGCTGTCGACACTGACGTTGAAGATTGCACCGCCATGGAGAGGAGGGAGAGGAAGTAGTTCGGTGGTGGCTTCGGTGACGGTCTCCATAGAGCCCTGGGACTCGGAGTCTGGATTCTCCTCCAGGATGGTTTGGAGGGATGCTCCGGGGCATCGGCCAACGTGCAACATGTTGACGGCCGACGGAGGCTGGTCGGCGATCTGGTCGACGAGAGGATGGACACCTCCAACCTGGTCGGCGAATCTACCCCTTAGGGCATCTTGGTAGGTGGCGGCGACGTTGGTGAATGCAAAGGGTAGGGCCATAACCCCTGGAGTTTCTTGAGCAGCCTCTGATAGATCTGGATCAGAGGGTGGTCAGCGCTGAATGAGAGTGTCCAGAGCCAATTCGGCGATGGACAGGCAATCGACGAGCTTCTGACCAACCTGATCGATGGATGTGATCAGATCGTCATTGTTGATCTGCCTCCTCTGGTAGTGAGGAAGCGGGTGGTGAGTTGTCGATGAAGGTGACCATGGAGGTGATTTCAAGATCGGATCTGTAGTCATAGGTGTTGGGGTGATCGGCGTAGAATCGATCTACACCAGCTTGATGAGCTCTTCGAATCCATCAGCGTTGATGATCTAAGAGATTGATCCGACCATGAAGATCTGGTCGGGCTACGGGAGGAACGAAGAGCCTGCGAAACATACCATCTTGTTCGATATAGAAACAACACGCACACCCCTACCTGGCACGCCAACTATCGATAGAATATCATCGGCAGTCCTCCGAGGGGTATCCCATGAAGGTAGATTGATCGACAGAGAGGCGTGTAATCAAGAACAAGAAGGCAATAGAGATACACGAGTTAGATAGGTTTAGGCCATTAGTATGACGTAATACCCTACTCCTATGGTCTGTTGGTTTATATTGGCTATCGTATGATATTGCGTACGTTTGGAGGGGGGCCCTGCCTGCCTTATATAGTCCGGGGGCAGGGTTACAAGTCGGTTAGATTGGAGAGATAACCAGAAAGTAATAACAGATTACAGGAATCATGGGATCATACGTATCCTAACAGATCTCGTAGTATCTTTAGGATATCTTCCCTGTGTCTTGTGGGAGACATCGAGTAGAGTCGTGGCCCGTAATGCTTTGTCTTGTGGGCTGAGTCGCCCCTGGGGCGCAGCCCATGTGGTCTGCCATGGGTATCTAGGGTCATACCCCCACAATACCTGGTATTGTTATTTATATTTTATCCACAGGGAGGAGCGGTGGGGTGGCTAGAGATATTGACAAATATGTATACTTATGATAAGATCTTTAACTCTCATGCTATAGCAGGGGTAAGTCAAATGATAAATATATGATAAGTGTAAGGCATTGATTGTATTCCAAAGATAGAAATAGATACTCATAAATGTAGTATGGCTAAGCAAGAGATTAATTAAGTGCAAAAGATTCCTAAGTCATTCCTTCTTTATAAAGTCTTTTGTACACCCAAGTATATACACTCTCATCTATAGCATAATTAACTCTGTATCTATGCATAAGGAACATTACTAAGGAAGATCAAGAGCAAAGCTTGTCTTCCCTCGCAACTAGGTTCTACTTTTTCTACAAACAGGGAGTGGACTACAAAGGACTCAACGAGAGTGTCACACTTGTGATCTACCACATGACCCAGAGTGTAGAGTGTATCCCGCAGGTAAACAATATTTAAGCACCACGCTTACATAATGTCGACCACTTAACCCATCGAGTATTGAGCTAAGCGCTTTGCGAACATATGCATAAATTCATCATCAATCATGACTATATCAAGCATATAACTAGAGCAAACTAGGAACATAATAAATAGCAACATAATATTGAAGTAGCACAAAGTCAAAATATAGAGGGATACAATGGCTTTACCACCCTCCAGACGGTGAATCCGGAATCCTGAGCAATAGCCCAAACTCTACTTGAATCTTGCTAGCTAGCCTATACTAGAACTTTGAAGAATTGGAGCTCTATTCTATTCTCTCTGGAAACCCTAATTTCTAGTCTGATTTGACTTATGCAATGCAAATGCCTCAGGGAGGGGGTAGGGGCTGGTATATATAGGCCGAAGCATCAATTCTGAGCCCTCAAATCAAACCGACTTGAATAAACGGCATAGATGCAATCTAGGAGGCGGTGGAGGAACTGACATCAAAGCAGAGGCTGACTGGTGGGCCTAGGAGGCCGGCCGGCCCCACCTGGCATCCTCTCGTGCCCTGCTTTGGTGGAGTGTCTTCTAGTGTCCTCTGGAACTTTCTGTAGTTGTTTACGCCACGGATAATCATGATTTAATTTAATGAATTGATCCACCATGATGATTTTCTGAATAAACCCTATTGAAAACATAGATTCACCAAAACTCATAAAAATTGTCAGTTTAAACCCCTAAGTCTATGTTGGTGATCATTTTCATGTATGATTTTAAGTTATATTGATGGTTTATAATGGATGATAACCACCATCAACAAACTCCCCCAAGCTTAAACTTTGCTCGTCCCTAAGCAATGCCAAACTTAGCAATGGATCAGGAGTTGCTACAATGCTTTCACTCCTCAAAAGTACACATGCGTTCAACAAGAATTATCCTCTGGATTAGAATTAACCGATCTGACTTTTCAAACTCACCCATATTACCTTCAACCATGGAGCTTGTAGCCTTCACTTGTGTCTTGAGCAATTGAAAGACAGAACGATCAAGTCAAGCACTATGTCTCAAGTTCTTTGTTCAACCATTGTTCCAGAGTTTTTGCAAGTTTTCAAAATAAAACTAAGAGATTCCATTGTATAACACTCTCAAGTCTCTCAAAATATATGGTATTTGTGGATCCTCACCATGGCAATAATGATGTTATGCGTTTCTTCCTACAACTAAAACTTATGTGGAGCTCATAGAAATGGTGATAACATGAAAGAGCATACTTGCAATACATATATTGTAAAGTCAAACCTCAGATCTAAAGAGAGTTAAGTCATACAATCAAATTAAGATGTGCATGTATGTGGAATATGGTGGATATTTATGGTGCCTAGCCTAATTCTACTATGCTCGTTGAAAACATATCTCTCTTTTAAAACATGGAAATATTTGCAAGAGAATATGGGCTACCTTATTCATATTATCATTTTTTTCAGGCGGGCATCTAAGTACCCATTGTTTTAATATCTCAGATACTTGTCCATTTTTTCAATACTTTCTTCCTTCTTTTTTTTCTTTTCTTTTTATGAATAGTTTTTGCATAGCCCATGTCTCTTCTCTGCAATAAAACTTTTGAGAGATATTAACAAGAACTTAGAGCATTTTATTTGGTGGATGAAACCTATCCAGAATATTTTTGGTGTTTGCTCCTAGTGTAGGAGTAAAATATTTTTGGGTGGATCTAAATGGAATGCATGTTTTACATCTACTCCCAGTGTAGGAATAGTGCATGTATGTTGAATATGGTGGATATTTATGGTGGCTAGCCTAATTCTACTATGCTCGTTGAAAACATATCTCTCTTTTAAAACATGGAAATATTTGCAAGAGAATATGGGCTACCTTATTCATCTTATCATTTTTTTCAGGCGGGCATCTAAGTACCCATTGTTTTAATATCTCGGATACTTATCCATTTTTTCAATACTTTCTTCCTTCTTCTTTTTTGTTTTCTTTTTATGAATAACTTTTGCATAGCCCATGTCTCTTCTCTGCAATAAAACTTTTGAGAGATATTAACAAGAACTTAGAGCATTTTATTTGGTGGATGAAACCTATCAAGAATATTTTTGGTGTTTGCTCCTAGTGTAGGAGTAAAATATTTTTGGGTGGATCTAAATGGAATGCATGTTTTACATCTACTCCCAGTGTAGGAATAGTGCATATGTGTTGGTGTGTACGTGATCTTGATTTTAATAGCATGACAAACCTCTCATAAGGGTCAACAAAGCTTGACAAAACTCAATGCACAATGAGTAGCATATGTGAGTGGATGTTTTCCTAGCCTAAATATCAAGTTTGGCTCTAGTAGGAATACAAGCTTTGTCATACAGGAACTCATCATCTTGCCTTTTTATATTTTTCAAAAGAAATCTCCAGAACTTAGTATCACTTGGAACAAGATGAATAGCAGCTCAGACCTTCTCATATCATATTTGTGAATTACCTAGACTTAGATCAAGCATTTGCTACCCACGAGTTTTAAGTCCAGAGTAAATTTTCATGTGAAAATAGTCATATCCAAAACTTGGGAGAATTCAAGGTTGAAAACTAGGTACTTGAAAGGAATTATCACAGAGCAACTATTCATGATTTCCATTATGAGAATTCATCTTCAAGTTCTTTTTATTTATTTAGTTCTTAAAAACAGAAACTTAAAGCAAACTTTATACATACTCTTTTTATTTTGTTTTCAATCTTTTTTAGATCACACCTTACTAATATATATAAAAAGATAAAGGAAATTTTTTATTTTGTTTTTAGTTATGCATCTTTTTTTAATAAATAGGAAAAACTAAAAAAATAAGGAAACAGAAACGGAAATAAAATACTAGAAAAGAGAACTTACCTTAGATAACAGGGGATCCTCCTCCCCCAAGCTGGGTGTTGCTACAGTTCTTAAGAATGGTGGGTCAAAGTTAACCTTTATGAACAAATAGTTCCAATTCTCATTCTCTTGCTGCTGGTGTTGCTGGATGTTGGTGAGGCGGTCTCCTACTTTTGCTTGCCACTAGGAGTGTTGGTGGAGCGTGTTCTGGATATATTGCTACGTCTCTTCTATGTTTGTCAACCTGGTGTTGAGGTGGGAATGCTCCATTTGCTGATCATAGTAGCCCATGTGCTAGTCATGGTAGCCATGGGCAGAGAAGGACATATGTCCTCCCAAGTGGCCGCTTGAGACTTCTTCATAGGGCTATTACTGATAGTAGTCCAAGTTGTCATACTGCCATTGCTCGCTTGAGCCCGGTTGCCGGGTTGCTCCCAACCAGTATGCTCGGATTGGTGCACACGGGAAGGTCTCGGCTGATCTCAGCCTGCGTAGCTGGTAAAAGCTAGTTCTTCGGGAATTGGATCGTCGCCACGGTACCGGGGCTGCGGATTGCGAGTTATTCTCGCAGAAGCACTTCTGCGAGGCGCTGATTCCTTAACCTGTAAATCAAAGACAAGAATTCATCACATACAAACTAAGGTTCTGATCTGATAACAGAATCTCAGTTGTATATCCCAGATACATCATGACAAGTTGCTCATTATTGTTCTTTTTCAGCATGTGAGCCTTGAGAAAGTATTCATAATCAATGTACCAGCGATCAATGTCATCAATGTAAGAAAGTGAAGCATTCTCCAACAGACCAAATTTTTGGGCAATGCGAGTGACGAGAGAGGTACACCTGACATCTCCCTTGAGCTCAAAAACATCCTTCCATTGATTCATCGTGAACTTAATAGGTGAAACTTTTCTTCTCTTAACCATGGCATAAAGCAATTTAAGTTAGAACCCAGCTCATCAGTGGGAAAGAGTCTAAATATAACTTCAGAATCAGTGGTTTGTAGGGTGTTTAGAAATTCAGCAGTTACAAGTTTAGACCCAGCTCATCAATATGCCAAACATTTTCCCACCCAACAATTTTAAATATGATTTCAAATTCAGCATCCATACCTATTGCATGCAGAAGGGTGGATCTTAGACAGAAGTAAAAATGAACCTTCGGGTCTTAACTATTTGTAGGCCTCTTTTTCTGTCTTGTTTCAAAACTTGAGGTGCTTCTCCTCCAGCAAAATGTTCCTCTCAGCTGAAGAAGACTGAGGCGGCGCTCTGACAGCGGGATATGGAATGTCGATCTGCATGTCATTCGCCCTAGAAGAAGAGCTTCTTGTCGAACGAGATGATCCCACACGCTTGAGCTTGTCCAAAAACTTGCTCATCTTCCTGCAAAAAATCAACAAACGACAAAACTCATGGAACGAGTTAGAAAATAAAATGTCAGCGGTTAGCCATCCAAAAGTCAGTCGTTCGAGGGTTAGTTGTTCTCGTTCGCCTAATGGATTTTCTAATCAAGATTTTGGCAGTACTTTTATCCTAATCTTTTTCATTTTCCTTCTTAATTTTAACAACACTTACACTCTTAATCTTTCCCACTCTTTCTAATTCCAACAACACTTCTACTAAGTGGATTTTTAAACTACGAACTTGGAATTCGAAATTTTGAACTTGGATACTGATTGTGAGTCTATGTGAGGTCGAGAGCAAACAGGAGGGGTTCCATTTATTGGCGGCACAGCAGCAGACCTGCTGGCCAAGTGGTGGGGCCGGCCGACCCCACTTTGTGGCCAAATGGCTCCTTTTTCCTCCAAATATTTCCTTGATTCACACTTAAGCAAGAATGGATGGCCGTTTGTGGAAATTCGGTGGAGACATGACCTGAGTGGAGATGGAGGTGAAAATGGAGGTGATGGGTGGTGGTTGAGTGGGTCCTCCATATTTCCTGTGGGTCCCGGTTGCCTATATTTCTACTGTATACACATGTATATATATGTAATGCAAAATTTATTTTATGATACTATAAAATATAAGAAGATGAATGAACGGTATTTTAAAATTTTTACTCTTCCATGGTAAATATTTCTTATGGGTTTTTATGCTCCGTAAAAATTATTTACATGGGGCTTGAATTTTATAATGCCATGATGAGAATTTTTATTTTCTAATGCAGATGTTGAAAATATGCTCAGGCAAAATGATTAATGCAATGTGAAAAAGTGAATATGGATAACTACCGATTTTACCTCCCGGCGAGGGTTTAGGATTTTTAGTCTGCCGAACTGGACTTCTCTAGTTTTACTCATTCCTTGGGTGCATCAGTCGGTCCCAAAGATGGAGACCCTGATGGTTGCATTTGTTTCTCCTGCCATTCTAAATTGGAACATTGTTCTAGTCTTGGTTTGAAGGCAAATCGCTCTTCTTTGCCATTGATATGGAATTTGATTGCTCCAGCTCCGACATCAATGTGTGCATTTGTAATGCTCAGGAAAGGTCTTCCAAGTATGAGGGGTGTCTTCATGTCTTCTTGCATGTCAAGTACTACAAAATCCACTAGAACAAAGAAGTTCCTTATTTTTACCAAAATATTCTCGGCGATTCCTGTAGGATAGCGGACTGATTGGTTGGCTAGTTGCAGGCACATCGATGTTGGTGTGAGCGTTGAATAGTTGAGCTTGTTGAAAACCTTCTTGGCCATGATACTGACGCTTGCTTCAAGGTCGCATAGCGCATTCTCAAAATTCTAGTTTCCGATCGAACAATCGATAGTGGGACATCCTGGATCCTTCTTCTTAACAGGTGATGTATTTAGGAAGGTGGCACTACACTCCTCCATTAACTTAATTACCTTAGTGGTGGGCAGTGGTCGTTTGTTGTTGAGGATGTCTCAGAGATACTTCACATAGGTGGGTACCTGGATGGCATCTAGCAGAGGAATTGTAACACCCTAAAATTTGTACTTTTAAGAATAGGTTTAAAATGATTTATTTATGAATTTTTGTGCACATGAAATATAGGAAAAAGAATATTTTTCATTATATTAAAATTCATCATAAGGAGTAGCAACTTGGATGTGCATACATGCCGGTGCATTTGATTTATTGCAATGAGTGGTTGAACCCAAAACTCAAAATGAATTCAAAATGCTTTTGAAAATGAATTTGAAAGTGGCTTTGAAATAAAAGACAAGAAAAGAAAAAGAGAATTGGAAAATAAAAGAATTTTCAAAAGTTTGCAAAAGTTTAGTTTTGGAAACCTCCCAAAAGTTCTCATCTTGAAAAGTATATTTGAAACTATATTTGAATTTGGATTTGAAAATGTGTTTAAGAAAAAAGAAAGGAATTTTTTCTCACTCTTCTCCCTCTCTTTCGCGCAGTCCAGCAAGCCGGCCGCATCGGCCCAGCTGCCCAGCATTGCGTCTCCCTGTGCATCGGCCCAATCCACGCGTAGCGTTGCCACGTCATCCCTCTCTCCGCGCTCTGTCTCTCTAACTGCCTGGCCTCGGGCTCTGTACCACTGCCACCTCGGGCCCGCTTGTCAGCCGTCTTCTATCTCCCGCTCATGCCCGAGCCGGACACCGCCGCCGGTAAGTCCGCGTCCGCGTCGTTGCCCCACGCAGCTCCGCGCCATAAATAGTAGCTGCTCATGCCGCGCCACCATCCCATCAAGACCCTAGTTACGTGCACCGCCATCACTCGAGCCGCAGCAGCCACAGAACCCTAATTCGCCACCGCCGCTTTGATCTCCGCCGTCGTTGATCTTCTGCTACCATAACCACATCCCTGAGCTTCACAAGCTGGTAAGGAGTACACCGGTACCTCCCTTGCTCTCTCCCTCCCTTCCTCTTGCATAAACACGCTCGTCGGAGCAACACCGATGACTCGAGCCGCCTAATTGAGCTCAGCACCGCCTCCGCTTGTTCGTGGCCTTTTCTGATCCTCGCATCGAGTTCGCCATACTCCTCTTTCCCTCCCCATGCTTTTATTTGGACCAATAATGCTCAGAGTCGCCGTATCGACGAACTCCGACGAGGTCGGGCCGATTCCGGCCATGGCGCCACCGCACACAGCGCCGCTCCAGCGACCCCATCACCCTCTCTTCTATCTCAGTCATACAATCTAAATCCAACGATCCAGATCACGTGATACCCTTTCGCCTGGCAAATTTGCAAAAGAGCCCCCGCAAGATTTTAAGTTCCAACCGCCGTCCCTGTAATTTTGTTAAAGAGCCCTTGTCTTTTGATAAAATAGTGTCCACAGTCCTTGGCCGGTTAAAATCAGATTTTATTTATTTTAAATTTGAAAATCAAGTTTCATCTATTTACAAAATCGCCACTACCTTCAGTAGGCCCTATCTTATCCGTTTTAACTCTGATTTGACCTGTTCAAGTTGCGTTAGATTTGTAATGACATAATCTACGCATTAGTATCAATGTTTTCCATGTCAAGAGCTCTAGAATTTTATGGTTTAATGCATAACTTGAATAATGATTATGCAATTGGATTTTTTTAATTAAAAGCAACTTAGGCTTTTTACCTCTGTCTTTTGTAAATAAAATAAGATTAAATCTTATATTGGTTTTCTAATACAAATATAATTTGGCTTAAAACAATTTAGATATTTCTCTAAAGTATCTTATATATGTTTTATAATTAAAATAAATGAAGCCTATAGTTTTCTTTTTAAAACAAATCTTTCGGTAGTTGTATCTTTTTCACCGTAGCTCCGATTAGCGTGCTTTTCGCGTCTGTGTGATCGTAGCAATGCATAGATTTGATTTCAAATTCTTTTTCACTAATTGGTGTATTGTTCTAATATAGTTATGTTTGAATGCTATGCATGTTTGTTTGGATGCTTGTGTGGTGCTTAATGATCTTGTCCAGTCGGTGAGTTTTACATGGTGATCAAGAAGCAGTTCTTTGGAGGCTATGAATCAATAGAAGAAGGATCTAAGTTTAAGAAAAGTATAGCATGGGACCATCCTTATTACCTATTCACCTTTAATCACTCAATTCATATTGCATGTGTCTACCTTGTTGCCAATAAGGATATCCTAGATATTTGATATCTTGTACCTTGACACCATGGGTGATTATGCATTGGGTAGTATGATGCTAGTGCTCAATTAAAGACCATGATCTTGTAACTTGACTAATGGAATATGCAATAAACACTAAAATATGTTTTTTAGCAACATGAAACAAGGGGGCTAGAGCATTGGGCTGTTTTTATGGTGCTCTAGATTCCTCTTCCTAAGGACTTATTTGTAAGTGATTATCCGGGACTTACAGTACAACTGTGAGGGCTTTATGGCTCTAGCTTTAGTCAAGTATGAGGACCTTTTCTAGCTTGTTAGTGGTTACCTTTATGGCGCAAGAGGGGCTCCGACAGGTATGACATTTGCCTGTCAGGTTGAGTGCATTTTGGTTTCTTGACCTTTTGTCAGTCACTCCTTGGAGGGGAGTTCATGCTTATTGATGGGGAAACCTAGCAGCCCTAACTTATTAGACAAACCTTTGAAAGGCTTCATAGTGAACCATGCAGACCTTCCTTGGTAGTGGGTCAAGAGGCTGATCATCTCGGGCAAAAGGGTAAATCATGACTCACAGTGAAAGTGTACAACCTCTGCAAAGTGTAAAACTGGTATATCAGTCGTGCTCACGGTCACGAGTGGCCTTGGAACCCTTATGGAATACATGATGAACACTGATGATATTGATGATGAAGATGCTCACTAATGATTACTATTTATGTTATTCATTATTCATGTTTGCCTGATCATGTGTTTATATGGTCTTGTGAATAAACTTGTTGCTACCCAATTGCTAAAAGATGACTCATTAAAAGCTAATCGCAGTTAAACCAGTGTTAGCCTTTTGAGCCTCATGAAGCACATGTTATATTTGTTGAGTACGACATGTACTTACTCTTGCTTTATTTTTTAATTATTTGGATAAAAATCCTGGATGGGTACCAGATTTCTAGAGTTCGGAGGAATTAGGCTTGTGATCAACCAGTCAGTTGTCCCTGTGGAAGTGGAGTCTTCACTCGAAGATCAGAGTTGTCTTTCCGCGGTTTGCTGTCTAAGGTTATATCCTTGATACTAAGTATATTATATATTGAGCATTGTCTTTCGATATTACCCTTATTTGTAGCTATATGTGAGATTTGACTTTCTAGGCTCACATATGGTGTGTATCTGGTTTTGTTCTTAAAACCAGGTGCTACAGGAATATTAATATATAACTTTTGAATTACCTCTACAAACTTACCAAACTGCTCATCCATTTTAGCTTTTCGATTTCTGCGTGGAAACGGTAGGAAGGTGGTGTCATAAAAATCTTGCATCATTTCCTATGCTTGTAGCTCAACTTCTTCAACTCCATCGTCCTTCTTCTCCTCTTGTACTGCTACCAGTGTCTTACCTATCCTTGTTGGATATGGAGGATCACGAGTAGACTTGCCACTTCTTGTGGTTATGGCGTTGACCTTTTCAAGGTTAGTGGCAAAAAACAGAGCAGCAGCCAACTGGGCTAATTGTGATTCTATCTTTTTATTATAGCTAAGTTGGTCTTTTATAGCAGAAGAAAAACTATCCATTTTAGTGTTTATGTTTTCTAAAACCTTATCATTAAAAGCAAGCTTTTTAGAAATATTCTTATTAATTTTAGCCTGTTCTAAGATCAAGTCTCTCAAGGATGGTTGTTTAGAATTGGAAGAATTATAGTATTTACCTAGGTACTTACCTTGGGAATTTAAGCGTTGTTGTTGATTCCATCCTTGTCTCTGTTGTTGTGGAGTAGAATTGTTGATGACGATGTTTGCATCCTCTTGATATTTGGGAAAATTAACCCCCAAATATTCTCCACATATGTTTTGGGAATTAAAGGCATCTTGTATAGCTTGACGGTCTTTCTTGTAATTGGCTCGTTGTTCAAGCCAATTCATTATGACGTCCATCTTGGTTGACAGTGCACACACCTCTTCTCGTACTTCCTTACTCTTATTGTTGTATTGAGACCAGCCTTGATTAGAGGCTATCTTTTCTATAAGAGTTTCAGCTTTTCCAAGGGTGAGTGATATAAATGATCCTCCAGCAGTGGCATCTAGTTGTTCACGAGCTTTCTAAGTTAATCCATGGTAAAAGCTTTGCATGAGCAACCAATCTTCCATCCCATGACGAGGACAATCTAAAATGTATTCTTGGAAACGTTCCCATGCTTCTGGAATGGTTTCTCCTTTCTACTGTTGGAAGTTGGAAATCTTTCCTCTTAAGGCATTGGTCTTGCCTATAAGGAAAAACTTTGCTAGAAAGGCCTTTGAACATCTTGCCCATGTGTTGATGTTATCTTTGTTGGTGTAGAACCACTGCTTCGCCCTTCTCACTAGCGAGAATGGAAATAAGCAGAGTAGTATGATATCTTGAGCAACATCCTAGATGGCGATTGTGCTGCTAATCTCCAGGAAATTTTGAAGATGAGCACTAGCATCTTCATGTGCCTTTCCGCTGAATTGGATAGCTTGCACCATGTTGATGAGGCTTGGCTTGAGTTCGAACTCAAGGTTGTTGGTTTTGAGTGTTGGTCCAGTGCGGATGTTCTCGGTGCTTGGAGCAGAGAACTCACGTAGAGTCTTTTCAGTCATAGCTTCAGAAACTGGTGTTGAGCTTCCTCTTGATTGATTTGATTCTGATTGAAAGTTGTTGGTGAATCACAACCAATCCTACAATACCCTGTATAAAATATGAACAAAGACAAATAAGGGTAAGCCTGCTAAAGTAGCGGTATGATCTCATCTATAAATATTTATTTGATCAATTCTCTTTTAGCCTTGTGCCTCTCCCCAGCAACGGCACTAGAAATGCTTGTTGACATTTCTTAGCATCACCTTAATACTAAGTTATCATCCCTGGCAATGATGCTAGAAATGCATTATTGGTAATTATTGAGAACACTTGAAAATCTATATATATTAAGTATCCGCAAGCGCACAGATAATATACCAATGTAGCATTTCACTCGAGAGTATACCAGGTATCGTTATTTATATTTTATCCATAGAAGGAGCGGTGGAGTGGCTAGAGATATTGACAAATATGTATACTTATGATAAGATCATTAACTCTCATGCTATAGCAGGGGTAAGTCAAATGATAAATACATGATAAATGTAAGGCATTGATAGTATTCCAAATATAGAAATAGATACTCATAAATGTAGTATGGCTAAGTGGGAGATTAATTAAGAGCAAAAGATTTCTAAGTCATTCCTTATTTACTAAGTCTTTTGTACACCTAAGTATATACACTCTCATCTATAGCATAATTAACTTGTATCTATGTATAAGGAATATTACTAAGGAAGATCAAGAACAGAGCTTGTCTCCTTTCGCAATCGGGTTCTACTTGTTCTACAAACGAGGAGTGGACTACAAAGGACTTAACGAGAGTGCCACACTCACATCTACCACATAATCCGGAGTGTAGAGTGCATCCGCAGGCAAACAATATTTAAGCACCACATTTATATAATGTCGACCACTTAACCCACTCAAGTATTGAGCTAAGCGCTTTGTGAACATATTCATAAATTTATCATCAATCATGACTATGTCAAGCATATAACTAGAGCAAACTAGAAAAATAATAAATAGCAACATAATATTGAAGTAGCACAAAGTCAAAATATAGAGGGACACAATGGCTTTACCAGCCTCTATACGGTGAATCTGGAACCCTGAGCAATAGCCCAAAGTGTACTTGAATCTTGCTAGTTAGCCTATACTAGAACTTTAAAGAATTGGAGCTCTATTCTCTTCTCTCTGAAAACCCTCATTTCTGGTCTGATTTTGACTTATGCAATGCAGATGCCTTATGGAGGGGGCAGGGGCTGGTATATATAGGCCGGAGTATCAATTCTGAGCCCTCGGATCAAACCGACCTGAATAAACGGCGTAGATGCAATCTAGGAGGTGGTGCAGGAACTGACATCGAAGCAGAGGCTGACTGGTGGGCCCAGGAGGCCGGCTGGCCTGCAGTGCGGCCCCACTGGCAATCTCTCGTGCCCCGCTTTGGTGGAGTGTCTTCTGGTGTCCTCTGGAATCTTCTGGAGTTGTTTACGCCACGGATAATCGTGATTTAATTTAACGTATTGATCTACCTTGATGATTTTCTGAATAAACCCTGCTGAAAACATAGATTCACCAAAACTCGTGGAAATTGTCAGTTTAAACCCCTAAGTCTATATTGGTAATCATTTTTATGTATGATTTTTTTGAATATATTGATGGTTTATAATGGATGATAACCACCATCAACCGTGCCAGCCCCGTCCATGTTGGTCAGCGACTCAGTGTCCGCATGTGTGTCGGTGGTCGAGTCCCGCCATAGTTGAGTAGGCCACCGAGAATGACGGGTAGTTGAGGCTGCCGACGGAGTAAGTCTTGTTCGGCTGGTGCTGAGATATGATCGTGAATTATTATTGCTGGCTGGTTTGGTATTAGAGAAAAATACTGTTCTGACTAAAAATTTACTATCATTTACACCGAGCGAACAGGCTGCTTGTTCTCAGTGCACGTGTACTCTTGGCTCCGTGCCAAGGCAGTGATCATTGGTGGAGCTGTACTTGAGCGCACACAGAAAGTCCACGTAGTCGCGGGTGCCCAGCTAGTACACCAGCCCCAGGTCCAGTGGCCGTGCGGGGTCTATGTGCCCTGCGCCGCGCCATAGTCGAACGACGTGGTTGTCCCACCTGTCGCCCCGTGCAGCAAGGGCGACCCTCCGCCGGAGTAGCCAACATAGGCCATGGACCCGTGGTCATCAGCGCTGAGCGCACGGTGGTGGGGCTCCACTCCGGGTGCGTGCTCTGGAGCAGTGCGGCGAGCCCGCTCATGTGCGGGCACGACATAAGCCTGTTCGGGAGGCCGTATCGTATCGTGGATTATTTACTGCTAGCTGGTTTAGTGTGAGAGAAAAACACTGTTCCCAGCTGGAAATTTACGATCGTTTACGAGCAGGTGAACATGACGTGCTCGAGATGTTGTTGATTCCCACGCGCCAGGTGTCGGCGACAAGTTCCGTCGGTCTGGCCTTGCCCGTACGTCCATGCCGCCAAGATGTTCACCCTGGCACGATCATATCCGGCTTTAGGCCCGCGTGACGAGAACGCCGCCACCACCGGCGAGGGACGCACGCCCACCTGCATCCCAGCAACCACGATTGTCGCAGTGGGGTTCGTGTCGGAGGCCACGTACGAGGTACGACTTCATCGTTGTGCCTTTCGTCTCGCCCACGCCGGCAGCGAGTAGGACCATGATCGTCACCGTGGGGTTCAGGTCGGACGATACCCTTAGAAATTTAGCAAAGAAGAAATTAGCAAAGGGAAAGGACGTAGGAAGCGCGCGGAGTCATGGACGTAGGGAACACAGAGAAGAGTAACCGTCCACGTTTTTACATAGGAAATGGAGTCACATAGGTAAGGAACAGAAGTCGAGCGGGGCGATTATTGCGCTGACGATACCATTAGGTATTTTTTAGGTGTAGTAGAGATATTAATCATCTACCTTCATCTCTTGTTGTTTCGATACTATGCAGGTGAGATTGCCTCTCGTTCCATTTGCTCATGTCTCATACCCTTTGACCTTGTTCATCTGTTGCTCTTGTGTTACAAGATACTAGATGGATTCAACATGGGGATGGTGTGGTGCTGGAGAGGAGCTGTTGGGTAGGTACTAGAAACAGTACCATGATGCGCAAATGGTTCCTTAAATTTACACACACAATGGTGTTTATTTTGATCAACAGAGCAGTAAGTGACTTCAAAAAATTGGTTTGTGATGGGAAAAACATGGTGGGTATAGTACCCATTAAATTAAGGACCCACGCTAAGATAACAACTCACTCAAGAGTCGGTCAGGACTTTCAATTTCTAGTTACTAAGTGCAATGAGTTCTTTCGATGGTAGAGTTGTCTTCTCACTTCCGGGTGGCAGACCATAACAACAGATAAAATTGTCTCCTGAAGGCCAGAGCCAACCTTCAATGGATCAACTTTTGCACTAGTATTTAGATATTATACGACCTAACTGGAAGATAAACACTTATATAAGAAGACACTCTTTATTATTAGGAAAAAGTCCAAATTATACCTTCATGTATAGACTAGGTCCGGATGACCCCCTAAAGTAACAAAAGGTTTACTTAACCCCCTCCTTTTGCTAAACCGGTTCAGATTTCACCTTTGACGCATACACAAAACCAAACTTGCTGACTTGGCTGGTTTTTCTTGACTACATTGACACCTCAGCTACATTACGTGGCAAGTATGCATATTTAGGTTCAGAATAGCCCCTCAGCTATACTACATGTCATGTACGTATCAATTATTCAATAGTTTGACAGGGGAAAAATCTGGAGTGAAGGTAATGATAACTTTTAGCATAAAAAATCTCATAATGTTTACTAGACCACTTTAGCATCTTTTGAATTCCAAAATGCTGAGCAAGTACGTAAGCAACATTTTACATAAAAATGGACTAATGTGTTCTTGGCTTGGCAACAACTAGTACTTCTTTTGTCACACGAATGATCTTCGAGCTGCTCTAAGAAGGCATATAAGGTCCATCGTGTTGTGTATTCCTTTGAGTTCCACTACCTTTTCTTGTCTTGTTTTGCGCGCTGCTGCAATCCAGTACCTAGAAAAAACAGCCGTTCAGTTTACAAGACAAGGAAAAAATGATTCAGGTGAAAGCACAAGAGGAATGTCACTTGCCTCTTTTCCTTTCTCCATTATCTTTATCTTCTTTGATTTACCCTTGGACCCCGACTTCACAGCACATTCCATGCTTGCACACACATCATCCGCTCCTACCTGCACTACGAGGACACACCATTGCCTATTGCGGATAGCTAAGATCGCCGGCTGCTACGTTTCACGCACAATCATATATACGCACCTAAAGTCTTAAAACCCTAGCGGCCAATGCAGTTAATTTTGCCAAATTTACACCGCAAGAAGACTTTGAAACACACTTGCACCTTTCGTTTGTCCACACCTATCAATCCTTTTTCACTTCCAACAGATCATTCGCCTGATTGATCTGACTTTGCTGATGCAAAAAACCAAAGACGAGAACGGCCGCCGCCGCCGCAGCCGTGCTAAACTCAAGGGGGCAATACGAAGGGTTATTCTGAACCTAAACATGCATACTTTGTCACGTAATGTAGCTAACGTGTTCGTAGTCAAGAAAAAACAGCCAAGTCAGCAGGTTTGGTTTTGTGTATGCGTCAAAGGTGAAATCTGAACCGGTTTAGCAAAAGGAGTGGGTTAGGTAAACCTTTTGTTACTTTAGGGGGTCATCCAGACCTAATCTATACATGGAGGTAGCAATTTAGACTTTTTCCTTATTACCATGCCAAAATATTACACAAGAGTACACACATTTAAGTGGTGATCCTAACATTCAGCTCACTAACACTCCTCAACATATCACCCTTCTCATTTCTCACATCTACTATGCTCTTTGATAGATGGCATGGCAAGGAGGGGTACCTCTTATAGGCCATGGGGGCTCATAAAAAGATGACATATACCTCCTTCTAGAAGCTTCTAAGATAAAATATTTATACTCTACATTGTTCTAATGTTTTCACGGTGTTCACATCTAGTGGCTTCATGCAAAATATCATGCATCATGAGTTGCCTGAAAGGTTCTAAAGAGTTAGCATTGTTATCTCCAACAATTTATCTACAAATGTTTTTTTATTAAGGCATATGGGTTTTGATCTTTCGTGTTAAGAATATCTTGATTATAACAACATTTTTAACTTTCTTGTATGGACGTGGCTAGCGCTAGGACGCTCGCATCCAGACGCCTGTACAGCCCGCCCCCGTCAGCCTTCACCCCGCCCCATAGTAGCCATGTTCCTGGAACGTTGGGGTCGTGGTACGGGAACACGGTACGTGGTACATGATTTCTTAAATCCATGGGACGAAGAGGGTATACAGCTTGATCTCATTCCTTTGATTAATGGAACGGGTACCAAGTGTAAATGGAACGTGTTCCCGAAACGATGAACATGATCCTAGTTAAATTGGTAATTGATATCATGAACAAATTAATTAAGACAAGTTTTCACTAAACGTAAAGACTTAGAAAGTTATGAAATAGTAAAGATAAAATAGATAACTGAACTCCTCGTGTGGCCTCTCCTCTTTTTTTCTTCCATCAATTGAATTTTAGGCCTCACGTTCCATCGGTGTTCCCGAGGTGTGAATCACGTTCCATCGGTGTTTGGAATGATGTTCTATCATGTTCCCGTTCCACGATTTGGAACGGTGTTCCCAGAATGTGGAACATGCCCACGTTCCCATTCCCAGGCTGCTAAGGCCTACCCCCGTCCGCCTTCGCCCTGCCCCACAAGTGCACTCTGCCCCTATCTCCTCCCGCCGGTCCTTCCCCTAACACCCTCCTCTCTCTCCGACTCTTCATGCAGATGACACTCCGGAGTCAGGATGAGCGGCATAGGACGAGCACACCCCCAGTGTGCCCTGACCTGCAGGGCCACAACACCCTTGTCCGCCGCCCCCTTGAAGAATCGAGATGGCCGAGTAGAGAGAGGTGAATAGTCGTTTATAAAAATTAATCGCTAGAGCTAGCCAATTTAAATGCGAAAGTGAACTCAATGTCTAGCCTCGACTACACCCCTCTATCTAAAATTGCTAGCACCATTAAAAAGGATTGAGCTAGAAAGCAACAAAAAGGACCCAAGCTAATGAGATCTCTCCTAAACAATTCGAGTTGGCAAGAGCAAAACAATCTAAGCAAGTACAAGAGCAAGTGCACCGGAGCTCCTACACATACTAGTGATAAAGTGGTAAACACTAAGCACAAGATCAACAACACAAGCACAATATATTGCAATGAAGTAAACTTGTGTTGGGATAAGCAAACCACAATGTAGAGGAGGACACACGATGTTTTCGCATGGTTCGGCGACTTGCCCTTCACCATTGCCTTGGTCTGTCGGTGCCAAGCCCACTAGCTTGCCCTTCACCGTTGCATTGCACACGGTCCATCCTTGCTAAGCCTTGCTTAGGTTTTCACTTGCTTGCTATATTTGATTTGAGCATTTCAACATGCTAACAATCAAATTCATGTCAATGTTCGTCTTATCTTATGAACTAAACCAACTTTCATTCACACACTTAAATAGAGAGATTAGTCCACAAGTGTTGTCATTAATTACCAAAACCAAACAAGGACCTAGATCTTTCAATCTTCCCCTTTTTGATAATTGATGACAGCCTCAATAAGGAGTTAAGAATAATTGAAAATTCAAGTCAACTCCATACAATGTATTTTGTGAGCTTGAACAAGAGTTTTGCACCATTTATCCATAGCATGAAGAACATGGGTTTGGATGGATAAATGCCTCTGGCTCGCCCTCGACCGAACAACAAAAAAACACTTGCAACATGAATGCAACATAAGACTGAAAGGAATATTTGGAACATGCACTTGCAACATGGGTGTGAAACACATGAAACGTTCAAATAAAACACTTGCAACTTGCAACATGAAACCACTTGCTACAACATAAGACTGAAACAACTGAAACATTTGGAATATATTGTTGCAACATATGTGTGAAACATATGAAATATCCAGATAAAAATGATTGCAACATACGTCTAGAAACAGATGAAGTATTTTGAACAAACGCTTGCAACATGCCTCTAAACCACTTGCAACATATGCAACATCTCCCCGATCTACTTTTACGACATCAAGATGAAACAATTGCAACATACTTCTGAAACGTCTGAAACACTTGAAACATATATATGCAACATAGTGGGGGAGGCCAGGCCGCTTCGTGACATGACGAAAATTTTCCCTTTTTGAATTCTTTTTTAGTATATGAAGCAAAAAGAAAGAAAAGATGGATAAGGATTGTATTCTTTAATTATTTATCTATGTTTTATTACTTAATTTATGATTTACGAATTTCAAAAAAAAAATTTATTCTATTGGATTGGATTTGTTCGAGAATTCGAAGAATTACAACAAAATCTTTAGAAATCACATTTTTAGTTAGGGACTTCGGTCGATTCCGGTTGTCAGGGTGGGAGCCGGTGGCGAGCCGTGGTGTGCGAGCACCAGCCACGCTCGTGGGTGCCCATGGCTCGGCCAAGGAAGACCTGAGGCGCCACAACACATGTGCCCCAGCGGCCATGGCGGGGTCAGCGGTGCGCGCGACGGCGATGGGGGATGAGCGGATGGCGAGGGAGCGAGCGGCGCAGGTGACTAGGACGGGCGGCCGGCAAGGGGGGAAGGGCACGGCGCGGCAGCCGACGAACGCACGGTGAGGGAAGGGGCAGACGGATGAGCGGCTAGCTGCTTCGGACGCTGGACGGATAAGCGGATGAGCGAGTGGAGATTTTTTTTTTTTTGGTTTACAAGAGAGATAGGGCCCACTCCTGTGGAGCCGTGTGCGGAGATATAGGACATGGCTTTAAAGCCTACACTTCATAAGGAAAAGAAAAGCTTCCAAGTTCGTACTCTGTTTCCGTTGCAAACGTTCTAATTTGCTGCCTGTTGTTTTGGGCACGAACTCACTTGCCAACGCAATCGCACTACATACAGCATTACGTTGCAATGAAATGATGATTGCGGGAAAAAAATTAGTCTGCACTCTGTCTTAAACACTATCGGACATCACATGCAAGAGCTGCTTGGCCATGCCCTGTGTCGCCTAGACAGAAATAGAGCACAGGGACGCCAAGATTCCGCCGGCCCTCTCCTTTGCATGCTAGTCCCCGTTCGCCCCTCGGCCATGCGGCAGCGAGGTGTAGTAGAAGGTGACGCCCCTGCCGTTGGCCTCCTGAAGCGGCCTCGCGTTGCTCCTGGTGCCCTGCACAGCGAAAGCCACGCAATCTTTCGTCAGCGTATATACCAGTGTACTGCAACTCTATGATGCGATGCAACGGCGGTGGCGGCACCGCCCGGCCGACCGGCGACCGAGGTGGGCGAACAACGGTGCTTACGTCGTTGACGGCGTTCCGCAGCAGCCTGACCTGGCGCCGCGTCACCCGCCGTGTCTGCACGCAAGTGGCGCCACGTCACACACACACACGTACGTCGTCGCCGTGAACAAGTCATTTGACCTCTGTGTTGCTGGTTGCATGCTCTTCTTACCTGGTGCGCGACTACCCACGTCACGCCCTCCGTGCAGGGCGGCGTCGTGAAGGAGCCCGTGTACTTGTAGTAGGCCGTGCTCCGGCTCACCGGCCGCCGCGGGTCCACCACCTCGTCGATGAGCTCCTCGCGGTCCTTCCTCCTAGCGATCCTCCGGATGTACCGCTCCAGCTGCACACATACGCATGCCATGCATGCATCTCGAACAACCATCAGATCGATGAGATCATCACAAATTTGGAGTAGTATTTATATGAACAACAGAACAGAGATCCTCGCTCACCCTGTGGATGGTCCTGTCGCGACGTCGCCGCGAGATCCTGTAGAGCTGCGAAACCACCGCGTACCTGTTGGTCTCGCTCTGGTGCAGCATGTGCAGCTCCAGGGCGTACCTGCGCCCGTTGATGGCGTGCTCGCTCGGCGCGTGCCAGTGCATCTGCCGGAGCCGGTACGCCACGCCGTCGATCACCACGCCGCCCGGGTTGCTGTTGAACCTCACCATGATGTCGTGGCCACGGTTGACGAGGGACGCGGCGGCGGGGCGGTAGGAGCGGCCCAGTCGGCCGGGCCGGTCGGCGAGCCCCGCCACGGTGTCGGAGAGGCCCATGGGTGACTGCTGGAGACCCACGGAGCAGGCCGCCCACTCCCTCCGGATCAAGCCCCACCGCGCCGGCCCGTTCCCGGCGTCCCGCCGGTAGCTGAAGTCCTCCTCCGCCTCGTCTTCATCCACTGATCCCAGCCAGCCATTGCATGGCGCGCGTCAATCAAAACCATGCACAGACGACAGCAGCACGGGGAGCGTGTCACAAGAACGAAGGATCTGGTGCACTGCACGCACGCATGCATGACACAACGACTTGCTACCGGCTCGATCGCGTGCGTGTGTAAACCGGGACCGGGAACGCCTACCGAGCTCCTGCGCCGCTGCGCGGTGGACCGTCGCCGGGCCGAAGTGGCGGAGGAGCAGCTGCAGCGAGAGGGAGAAGACGACGAAGGCGGCGGCGGCGGCCAATCTGCTGCTGCTCGGAGCCGCCGCGTACATGGCGGCCGTCGCTCTTAGTGTTCTGCTGTGTGCTGCTTGAGCCGCGTAGTTCGTCGAGAATCTGTGTATGCTCAGGCATTTCTGGGGGCTAAAGTAGCCGTGTCCGCGAGCACGCGCGCCGGGGCCGGGAGAAAGCGCGTGGTGAGCGCCGGCCGGCAAAGGCTGGCCGTCACGCGTTGCATGCCGGAGCGAAAGGATCTCCGCGATGTATTGTATTGAGTGCCAATTTTATTTTCGAACGGGCCAAATTCTTAATTTTTTCTAACAAAGAAATGTCATTTGTTTTGCTTTTCGAAGTGAAATGAACAAGAACATGAACCGAAGAGTACCCAATATTTTGCTCGGGGCCGCATCCGCGTGCACGGAACCACATATGGCACATGCCTGACGAAGAGCAGATGAACACACATCCTTAATTTAAACACACTTCCTAAACTACAAGCGCCTGAATCTCACGCGGCTGCTCTGCATGCCTCAACTAACCAAAGGAGAAGAAAGATGCCCATGGCTGTCCTATGTTGCCTGAGAAGAAGAGAGATTTCAGGCGCCTATTAAATAGCAAATCTCTAATTTAAATCGAATGAAAAAGGGATATGACAGTTTTTCAGGCTGTGCAACACAGTGACTGCCAACAGTCACAGACTACCTGTCACCATCGCCTGAACGTTTAGGTGCCTGAGAGGGAGGAAAAGTGAATGAAAAATAACAAAAAAAAATCAAGAAAAAGAAACCTCGTATTGGACTGTGGTCAGTCATCGACGATCGAAGAAAGACATGAAAGTTTGAAACACAGCACATATATATAAGCCAGAAAAATAAAATCTCAATATCTGTCGCGCGACTCATTATCAAGGGTTCACCTGATGTTTTCTGTATATTCATATTAGGTTAAAGGCATAAGACGATTTTTTTTGTGGCATAATTGCTACTCTCATCACTCTAAATTATAAGACGTTTTGGTTTTTCTTGATACATAGTTTTTGATATGCATTTATATATACACTATGTCTAGATAGGTAAAAGCAATGTATTTAAAAAAGCAAGAACATCTTATAATTTGGAAAGAAGAAAGTATTCATTTATTTATCATAATGCCATCACTACGGGAGAACATAGATTCGCCGAGTGCCGCCAGCTTTGCCGAGTGCCAAAAAATCGGGCACTCGGCGAAGCCACTCTTTGCCGAGTGCCGGACCGGGTGGCACTCGGCAAAGTCTAGCACTCAGCAAAGAGTGGCTTTGCCGAGTGCCACAGAGTGCCTGGCACTCGGCAAAGGGCGGCACTCGGCAAAAGCCCTCTTTGTCGAGTGTAACACTCGGCAAAAAAAATGGCACTTGACGGCCGAGCCCGCCCACGCCGTCAAATTTTTTTTAAAAAAATTCGTTGCCGAGTGCCGGCTATAGCACTCGGCAAGGAGGGCCTTTGCCGAGTGCCAAGGCCCTGCACTCGGTAAAGATCCCTTCTTTGCCGAGTGCCACTTCCTGGCACTCGGCAAAGGACCTTTTGCCGAGTGCCAGGGCCGGCACTCGGCAAAAAAAAAAATTGGTTTTTTTTATCCATTTTTTTGTGAGG
This sequence comes from Miscanthus floridulus, assembly GCF_019320115.1. Lineage (NCBI taxonomy): Eukaryota > Viridiplantae > Streptophyta > Magnoliopsida > Poales > Poaceae > Miscanthus > Miscanthus floridulus. The sequence continues at coordinate 84,372,273 of NC_089598.1, forward strand.
CCTTCCCACATTATTTAAAACTCCATGTTCAAATTTGGGACAATTTTGGCTTTTTTTGCTATATTTTGTTATTTTTTTGTTTCGTTGAATTTTATGGAATATTTCAAATTTGAACTGCAGGTGCATGGAATAATCGAATTTGGTCGTTCAAAAAATGATATTCATGATATTTGGTGTATGTTGAGGCCGTATCCAGGAACTCACATGAAATTTTGAACATCTTGTTGACGTAACATGACGAGGTACCTACGGGAAAAGTGTATTTAAATTATATAAAATCCGAACGAAGTCCGAAAATGACGAAACTTGTCGGGGCGTCATGTTATCGCATGTAGAGTCTATGGTAAAAATTGAGAAGATTTCGAGCAAGTTGAGAGGGCCTTTGCCGAGTGCCAGGAAGTGGCACTCGGCAAAGAATTTTTTTTTTAAAAAACAAAAGCCTTTGCCGAGTGTCGGCCCGGCCCAGCACTCGGCAAAGGGGGAAACCCTAACAAAATGTGTGGGCCGGCCCACACACTCACTCACTCCACACAACACACTCACGCACGCACACCCCCGCGCCCGCCGCCGTTCGCCGCCGCCAGCTCGCCCCGCTCCCGCCGCCGGCCGCCGCCGCCGCGCTCGCCCCGTGCCCGCCCCGCTCCACCCCGACCCCGACCATACCACGCCGCCTCGTCCCCGACCCGCCCCGCGCCGGCCCGGCCATGCCCCGCCGCGGTGTCGCCCCTCCCCACCCCGGTTGGCCGCCGGCCACCGGATCCGGGGTGCCCCGGCTACGCCCGGCGCCGGCGCCCCCTGCCCGCCCTCGCCCCGCCCCGGCCACGCCCCGCTCCGGCGCCGCCCCGCCCCACCCCGGTCGGCCTCCGGCCACCGGTTCCGGGCCGCCCCGGCTACTCGGCGCCGGCCCAAGGCAGCGGCCCCGGTGAGCCCGCCGTGGCCCTGGAGGAAGGAGGAAGAAGGTAGCAGGAAGAGGAAGGAGGAAGAAGGAGGAAGAAAAAGGAAGAAGAAGGAAGAAGAAGAAGGAAGAAAAAAGAGGAGGAAGAAGGAGAAGAAGAAGGAAGAAGAAGAAGGTAGAAAAAGGAGGAGGAAGAAGGAGAAGGAAAAGGAAGGAGGAGGAGGAAGAAGAAGGAGGAGGAGAAGGGGAGAGGGGGAGGAAGCCGAGGTGGAGGGGACGGACGTTTGTCCACGTTGTCCACGCCGTTCGTCCACGTCGTTCGTCCACACCGTCATCCCCGCCCTCGCCGGAGGAGAAGGTAAAGCCGTAGGGTTGTCGGCCATTGCGCCGTTTATGTCATTGACGGCCTTCGTGTCGGGTTTGTGGTTGTGTTGGCCATCTGCCCCAAATGTGGACGTTGGCCATTGTGCCGACGATTTTTCTTGCAGGTTTCGGAAACCTCCCCATGCAGGGAAGGTTCAGCCGAAATTTTCAACTTTTAGTGATGTTTTTCTTCTTTTGCAGAGCAGGACCTGTCGGAGGGGACCCGGAGCACCTCGGCGACCTTGATCGTCTTTGTCGGCGTTGCGGTCCTGCCTGCACAGCGCCGACTCGCCACTGCGCCGCTAGCCTGTCTCCATCGCCACCCTAGGTATAATTGAGCTCTCTTCCTTACCGTTGTAGTATGTAGATCGGTGTAGCCCAGTTAGGCGTCTCCTGTCCGAAACAGATACGGTTGGAGGTATACGGATCTCTACATATCTATGACCGTATCTGTTTCGGATTATCTACGTTTTTTGGACAGCCCGCGGATGCGTAGATGGGTTAGTTTCCATGTTCTGCTCGGATCCGAGATGGAATTTCGGCACCACCTCACTGTTGTTCTCCAGATACACACTCTCCCTTCCAGGATGTGTATCGGGAGAACAACGGGGAGGTGCTGCCGAAATTCTGTCTCGGATTAGAGTAGAGCATGGAAACTAACCTCATCTACGTATCCGCGGGTGGGATTAGGACCTATCCTCACCTATTAGATAGTAGGCACGCCGTGCAGATGCAACTGATGGTTATATTACTCCGTTATGTGTATATACTAGAGGATGGATAACTGTGAGTGGATGTACATGGGACGCCCAAGTCAGGCTCAAATCACCCGTGAATGGATGGATAAGACCGAGAAATTCTTGGACCATGCATTTAAGGCAGCTAAGGGAGCGAGAGACACGTTCTGTCCCTGCAGCCAATGTGAAAACAAGAAAAGAAAAACAAGGGAAGTCATGGTGTAGCATCTTTGCAAGTATGGATTTATGCCAAACTATACCCGGTGGGTGTCCCATGGTAAAGCCTATCGTCCTAGAGAGGAGGTCGTGAGACGATGCTTGGAGGCATTTGACGGTGATGGTGGGGTACCAGGATGGTTAGGTGACTATGAGGATGCGATGTTTGCTGAAAGGCCTACGGAGGACGAGTAGGAGGATGAGGAGGAGCCAGAGCCAAGCGCTAAGGCGTTCTTGGCCATGTTGGATTCGGCACAGAAGGTCCTACATGAGAAGACAACGGTTTCTCAACTGGATGCCATTGGCCGCCTACTGGGGTTGAAGTCCTAGCACAACATGACTCGAGCCTGCTTCGATGCTATGATGGCAATTATTGGGGGGCTGCTTCCGGAGGGTCATCATCTGCCGAGCAGCTTGTACGAGTCAACGAGACTCCTTCGGGCACTGAAGATGCCGTATGAGCAGATACATTGTTGTTCGAAGGGGTGCGTCCTATTTAGGGAAGAACACAAGGATGCAAAGTACTATCCAAAGTGTAAATCCTCTAGGTATGTGGTGGTAGACAAAGGTGATGGAAAGAAGAAGCAGAATGAGGACATCCCCATGAAAGTCCTAAGACACCTTCCGATCATACCGAGGCTCCAATGGCTATTCATGTCCGAGGAGTCCGCGAAACAGATGACATGGCACAAGAATGTCGTTCGATACAATCCTGACAAGATGGTACATCCAGCAGATGGTGAAGCATGGAAAAGCTTTAATGGCAACCATCGTGGCAAAGATGAAGAGGCACGTAATGTACGTGTTGCGCTGGCAACGGATGGGTTCAATCCTTATGGAATGATGTCGGCCCCATACACTTGTTGGCCCGTGTTCGCTATTCCCCTCAATCTCCCCCCGGGGCCCTACTTCAACGGTAAAACATATTCTTGACGTTGATAATTCCTGGACACCTGGGAAACAAAATGGGTGTGTACATACAGCCTGTTTATGATGAATTGATCAAGGCTTGGAATGAAGGGGAGGTGCTGCCGAAATTTTCAACTTTTCTTTAAACTCCTTACATTTTTATCTTGTCACTCACGTGCAATATCTTCTTTTTTGTGCAGCGGACATCGGGGGCGGCGTCGAACCAGGTCGGAGGGTCGCCGGCATCGCAAGTCGGGCCATCCGCACCCGGACTGTCGCTGGGATCGCACGCTGGGGCGTAGTCGCCGTGAGTCGCTTGCGGAGTAGTTTCTATGTATCCAACTTGTGAACTTGTGGACTATGAACTTGTGGTTTGTAATAAATTATGGATTTCAGACAAATTTGGTCGTTTGTAATATATCAATGTGGTTTGTAATTTATTGTTGTTGAATTGTGGTTTCTATTATATATATATATGCATTGTTGTTTAAATGGAAAAACAAAAAACAAAAAAAAAAGAAATTTAGAGGTGGCTTTGCCGAGTGCAATGGTCATTGCACTCGGCAAAGAAAATAAAAAAATAAAAAATAAAAAATAAAAAACACCCTTTGCCGAGTGCCGGTGCTGTGGCACTCGGCAAAGAGGTTTAAAAAAACAGATTTCTTTGTCGAGTGCCGGAGCTGTGGCACTCGGCAAAGAGTTTTTTTAAAAAAAAATAGACGGCGTCGGCCGTCGGCCGACGGCGTCAAATCTTTGCTGAGTGCCCGCACGGCACTCGGCAAAGCCTTTGCCGAGTGCTCGAAATTTGGCACTCGGCAAAGCAGCCTTTACCGGAAGGGGATTCGACGGAGGCTCTTTGCCGAGTGTTGCACTCAGCAAAGGCTTTGCCGAATGCAAAGCTGCCTTTGCCGAGTGCAACAGGCACTCGGTAAAGAGCCCGCCTCCAGTAGTGCATGATGGGTAAGTAGATGCAAATTTATGGGTAACTTTGTATTATGTTTTGTAATGGAATAGATGGATAGTTTAGATATATCGCTTGAACTTATCAGCCTGGTTTATCAGTTATGGTACAATGTTTTTCTCTCATAGTAAATCAGCGAGCAGTACTTTTCAGCTTGGCTTTTCATCGAAACGAACAGAACTATAAATTTAGAGATTCCCTTTATATTGTTTTTTTTTTGTTCACCAGTAAACCCCAACCAGCATAGCAATCTACGGCTGAATACAAAATACGAAGACAGTAGCTGTCTTTCCCGTACTTTCCAACATAAATAAAACAAGGTTAAAATCGAAGGTCCATTCGCTTCGCTGAAAAAACAGACCGAAATATTGTTCCGACTGATTTGTTGTGAGAGAAAAACACTGTTTCAATTGAAAAAACAAGCTAAAAAATACGGATTATAAGATAAAGGAACAGTGCCTAAACATGACTCTGGTTTTCGTCTGGTTCCACTGTTCAAAACAATACTCTGATGACTGCGCAGCTTAGTCGAAGAGGCTGAAGCCCATGTCATCATCACTTTCGTTCTTCTCTTCCACCTTCTCTTCTTCGCCTCAGCTGCAGGAGCAGCTCCGCCAGCAGCAGGGGCAGCTGCCGCAACAGCTACACCGCCACCGCCACATGGGGACTGAAGCGAACTTCTCCCTGCCCGCGGCAATGAGCTCGGTAATGTCCTTACCGCTCAGTTGGGACAACAGGAGTTCCATCCTTTCATTGTCAACTTCACAGCCAACTGACTCCAGAATGGCTGTCAAGTCCTCGGCTGAGGGGCTGGAGTTCCCAGCAAGGACAGCAAGAAGGTAGGCAGCAACGAACTTCATCGTGATCTCCCGCGCTCCGAGGAACCGATCGACTGCGAATACCTGGAACAATCAAGCAATCATAATAGTAACTAAATAATACTCCGCACGTTGTTGCGAGGATTTTGTAGTGTCATATGAAAGAGAACTTGATGTGATGAAAAGAAAATACACGCATGAACGTTTGATAGATATAAACTTATTGAGAGAGGAATCGAAGAGAAACAATGAAACAGTGCAATCCGAAAGGGCTATTCATTATAGAAAAGAAATTGGAAGAGAAGCAGCACCATAAAGAAATATTTTCTTTTCTTTGAGCCTACAGATCTTGTAAAGTTAGACATTACAAATCTCTTGTTTTGATCGGCAGCGTAGAGAGTTTTATCCATGCGATAATCCATATATAGGCTTCCATATACATAATTACCTTTTATTACATTCATGAGTGGTCTACTTTTCTAAAATAAAATAATCACTATGTAGCGTACCCGTGTGTTGTTACAGGACAACTAAACTTTTATACTAAAAATACATGGATCGTACGATAAGATAACAATACTATAAAATTAAATACCGACATTAAAGTGATATTTAATCCAAAAGACAAAGTTCGTGAAATTAAAACAGTCATGGAGCGCAGCGTCGCAAGCTCACAAACTCTACTGTATAGATTTTTTCGTGATGCGGCTAAGATAATGTTTTATATCGGCAGAAAGAAATCTCCGATATCTATTTCTTTCGTACGCCAATAAATCCACGAATAAATTCTACAGTATCTTCATACCACCATGTACATAAGTTCGAGTATATTTGTAAATATTAGTTCCTGTCACATGGGTAATACTGCGTGTCTTAAAAAAATCTCTCACAATACCTTAAGTATGTTATACTTACCGTATAAATATGTGTGGCTTTAAGACTATTTTATGCAGACATATACTGTAGAATAAGGTATCCACTTGAGTGTCTATGGCAAGATTCACCATCAGCAATATATAGAAATAGTTAAATCATAGGTATTATTATTGCAAGCGATGGGTAAAAGTAAATGAGAGGTTATCATAATTGTATATTTGATTCTTCTAGTTTTTTAAGATGATGATGTCCAAGGTAAACTTCAAAATATATCATTTTCATGCATTGTGTCTGGGTGCAAGCTAATTCACTATAAAATAATAATTGGAATTTTCTCTCTTAGTTCGAAATTATAAGATATTTTGTTTTTTTTCTAGATATATTGTTTTAATTATGTATATCTAAGCATATAAAAAAGTTATGTATCTAGAAAAGCCATAGCGCCATATAAGTTGGAATTGAGAAAGTAATTTTCCGTAGATTCATTGGTCCACTCTGAATTAGTTAGAAACACTTTCACAAGGAGAAATTATCATCTGCTCAGGAAACCACAAATTCAAGTTTTGCCCCCTTATAACACAAAGGTTTTTAAATTTGCTTCACAAAGTCAATCGTCAACTCTTCATTGAGGCGTGATGGCTTTCAGTTTTACTACCTCCCAAGCACCATCCAGTTTCAGCCAACCTCTGAATGTCTAAAGTTTTCAACACCATGTAAGCATCATTCCATGCTCGATTTCAACAAGCTCTGCTCCTAAACCATCCTCTCCAAACTATACAACCTCCCCGTTGCGTGATCCCAGGACCTCACTGCTCTGTGCAAGTAGTTTGGGCACAAAGAAACCACCTGCTCATCATCCAGCCTGGGAGTAGCATGTAATTCTAAAATCATGACACATATCAGATTCTTGGGACATGTCCACACAATACTTGCAAAGTACAGTTTTAACTCATCGCAAAGTGCAAGCTACTAGAAAATAGAGTTAAATCCTAATATTCCACACTGCACTTGCAATTGAATGACCTATAGTTTTAACATCAGACGAAAAATAGGACCACATATTTTCAGCATTTCAACAATCATAGCATATAAAATACTTTGAGGAGCACTACATGACATGATGGCATTTAACGAAGAACATCAAGGACATGCGTTACACATATCATACACTTTGCCTATTCCTTGTTAGTGCCACTGCAAAAATAGACATCCAGAAGTAGGAAGATCAATGTTGAATCCCACATGGGACTATGGGACACATGTGCACATAGAACATATATTCCTGGACTTAATCTGTAGGAAAAAAACATTTGATGTATTTCTGAAAATCAAAGCTGCCACTGGGGACCAAATGAATATGCAAATTGTAAGGAAAAACTTAGCGGTTTATGTGGTGAAGAAATGCTTATAGATAAAACGAATAATTGACTTGTGCATTTGATTAACGAAACTATTGGAACAATGTCTGGAAAAGTATGATCTACATATAGAAAGGAAAAAGAAGAATGGATCATAGTGAACATTCAAAGCAAAGTGACAAAAAACAAGTGCTTACATAGTTACCTGATAAAAGCCAAGTAGTGTTCTGATAGCAAACTGCAGGTGGGCAACTGATCTAGGTGACCTTATCTTCAATAATAAGCCACTAAAATGATGAAAAATATACATGGGGAGAAAAAAATTAAATCGACCAGTCCAGCCTTCTCACGGCTAGATGTGATAATGTCACAATTTTGGCATCTAGTCCAGTAAGCCCTCCGCACTACAAAAAGTTGAGCTAGATCAATTGTGGTGTTAGCTCTACTAGCATTTGATGGCGTCTAGATGCCTCATTCAAGTCTTTAAGAATTATCATCGCAATCAAAGAGAAACACCAGCAGCAAATATTACTGGTATAGCACAACGGTACGACCTTATCTAAATTCTAACTAAAAGATAACTTTTATACCTTGTTCTTGAAGCCTTGGTAGGATCTAAAATTGGGAGAGCCACTTCGGAAGGCCTAGACCTTGCACACAACATCCTATCAAACAGGTTGGCCACAGGGTCTGTAACTGGTCTGTAGGGAAAACAAAAGCAATGAATGAAATCAAAAGTGAGATCAGTAGTGAGTGTTTGCTCATGTAAAAAAGAAAAAAAGATTCAAAGTACCTCATGGCAGCTGGGAATAAACTGGGGAAGGAGAAGTCAACACTGGGATCACCCTTAAGTCCAGTCAGTGGGTTCCTTTGGAAGTATGTTAGGTAAAGCCAGCTAACATACATCCCGGACACCAAAGTTGGCAGGAAGTTAATGGAATCAGGCACGATGAAGGCCATGATACTTGAGAAACATACAACAAAAAATGGTGTCACTGCAGTAGTAAGAGAGAAACAAAGAGATAAGATAACTCAGCATCAAGCTTGTAAGTGTCCGTGGAATAAGTACACTACTACAATGAGTATACAACTGTAGGCTTAGAAATGGCTATTTGGTATACATTTGCCTTTGTTTTCTAGAAAAAGCACATAGGAAGCTCAAGGTTTGGCAAGAGCTGCTTCAGGGCCACAAGAAAGCCAGCAAGGCAACTGTGGAAACCAGAAAGTGGTGTGACACTGCATGTCATGTTATAGGAAAGTCAGGTAATGTTCTCAGACAGTAACCTTATTTTCTCAGGAAGTAGTATGTTGCCATGTAACCTAGTAACTAAAATGATGCAATAACAACTAAAAGTGCTCGTGTGGTATCATTGTATCTAAATTCCAAAGATTTTTAATTAGTGAATAGAAGAGTAGTCAATTGATATAGTTATTCTGCAGTTCTTACTGGCAGACGTAAGAGTATGATCTTATTCATTAGAAGTAGATGTCAACAAGAGCACATCAATCGACCATTTTGATACTCAACGTAGGCATGGACAATAAGCACATTAAAAAGAACTAAGTGCAGTGCTAGGTAATGAGTAATCAGTAATAGTCACATCTGACAGAATGAATGACAGTTTAAAACTTACAGGAAGCTCTCCTTTTCAGTGACGTAGAAGAGTCCAATAGCAAAGCAGAACGCAAGAATGCCACAGATGGAGTTGACCAAAATAATGAACTTCAAGAATTCCTTGCTGCCCCAAACTGGTTCAATGTCCTTCCCACAAAAGCGAGACCAAGAGAACTGCCCAATGGCCTATAAAAGGGGAAATTATGTTGTTACCATTAAGAACATAACAAAGGAAACCATTTTATGCTACCAGAGAACTGCCACTCCTTGTCTCTCTAATTTTGGAGCATAATATAGTGGCAAGCACCTGGCAGTTTCACTATTCCAAAGTGAGGAGCGAATATTAACAGCATATGTTTGCTTCAGCTTGAACATTTCATTTTGGAGGTTGTTACAACTAGGTTGTGCGCTAGGAAGTTCAGGTTGAGAGATAGCATATAACCCCCCCCCCCCCCCAAAATTAGGGGCCCCAAATACTGCTTTGCATATAATTGGCAAATTAGAAGCAGGTAACTTGCAGGTTGCAAATGACCAAACGTGTAGCTGTTCTTTTGCGCTAATTCCAGACGGCTATCTTAGTCCTCTCTCTGCACCCCACTCAATCCTTGTTGACTTGCTGCTGCAAATTTCTTTTGACAATCATCGTAAGAATTAATTACTCCCCTCTTAACTCTCATCAGATCCCATTCAACCTTTTTTGGGATGCAGGAAGTACTACGCGTTTCCCCCACAGTAACCGTGTTATGGTAATATTCATCTATTTTATTCTCGAGGTGAAGGACATGCCAGGGGTCTCTAAAAACACAACTCACGAAGACACAAGCAAAGAAGTTGTTTGTTGCCCAGCATGAATTTAATATATCTATCGTTCAATCTTTAGTTCTGCAAAAGATTATCCATGGAGATAACATTTGAGATTTCATTTTGAAAATACTGTCATGGTTTCGTTTACTGCCTGACATGATATTTTCAAGAAATATGCATTGTAAATTGAAAAGACAGACAATTTAGCTATTATCGTTTCTTAAACATAGGGCCTAACTATGCATTTTGCACCAGGCCACCAAATTCTGCAGTATGACCCTGTGTGCCTACAATATTAGATCACACAAGTGTTTCAAGTCATGGTGTTCAAACTTTGAATCAAAGTAACATAGGAGACAACAAATCAGGAGAAATTGAGCTCAGCCCTAGGAGGACTTACTCGATGCAACCAGCGGTGAAGCGGTGCTCGATTCTAGTACCTACATACTACAACCGATGTGGCGACAGAATTATTCTTTGAATGAAACCTGCAAAGATCATGAATCAACTCTCGGATAATAACCAAGAATCCTACAGAGTAGGAAGCACCATTTCCCGATTTGAAAAAGACTCCATTTTGTTGCGAGGACACCATGACCGATCGTGCGTGTAGGTTTCTTGAAAATGAAATTTTGGAGACTGCAGATGGGTGGCAGGGACGGATCACGAGCAGGACACGGATGTACCTATGGCATGAGGGTGAGGAGGGGTGAGCCTTGGCAATCCATGAGGAGGAGCTCATAGGTGAACACCTTCTGGCGACATGAGTAGTTGTGGATGTGGAAGGCGAGCATGCCGGCGGCATCATGACGGAGAAGTCGTTGGTGCCATGGAACCCCATGCTAGACCGCTTCCACACCGTGTGGTGTAGCGCCACCATTGGCAGGGTCTGCCCCATGGCAGGGTGGAACAAGCGGCGGCGCCAGCGCCAGTGGCCGCATCGTCATTGTCTCTACGGCCAAACGAGGGGTGGATCTGGCTCGCCGATACCGCCATCATGTTGCTGCTGGTGCAGGAACGGTCAGGGAAGGCCACCGTGATGCCGATCTAGAAGAGAGAGAGAGGAGGGTGATGCAGTGGTGGCCGTGTCCTTGTTCCCAAGGGCCGCTGCCGCCATGAACGCGTCGTTCACCTTGCGCCGATGGATCTGGAAGGAGGAGAGAGAGAGGAGGAGGAGGAGGAGGAGGAGGGTGATGGAGGGCGATGGAAAGAGAGCAGTTGCAGCTCGACGGCTCTTGACGGGGAGAAGGGGGAGAGGAGGGGTAGACTCGTAGGGTAGATGGACCAATTTCACAGGGACGGACTCGCAGGTACGGCAGACTGACGAGGCGAGACATTTGTCGCTGGCGCCGTGGTTTCTGGACAGGGGTAGGACATCGTAACGAGGGGGTGCGGGATCGCAGCAGGTAGAACCATGGGTCCATGTTGGAATGTCGCACCAAAAAATATCCACTCTTTAGTCTTTTTAGTTGTATTGTAGGAGATATGGTAATTTTATTAGTGAGGCATTTATCAAGTAATTATCGTGCATATATGAGAATATAAAGTACGGCCTATGAATTAGCATAATGCAATTTTAGACCATAGAATCTTGGAGCTATGGGACCCACCGGTGACAATCTCATGAATGCACCACGTTCCATCTAAGGCCTTGTTTGGATGCATGCGTATTCACTTCAATCCACATGTGTTGGAGTGGAATAGAATGAAACTTAGTTTAATTTCACTCCTCTCCACTTTTAACACATGTGGATTAAGATGAATACATGCGCATCCAAATAAGGCCTAAGCATCTTTATCCTCCCAATCGTATAAAACGGAAAAGAAAGATATCATTCCCACGGTCAAAGACACAGCACGAGGCTGAGCAGGCTGCACAGGGAGGCACCGCGGGGATGCTGCAGGCAGGGAGGGTGTGGGGAGGGCCCACTTGTATTCAAGTGTATGCAACTGAATACCCATTATTTTTGCAAATTTTTTTGTATATATAGTGTATCTATGTATATGCATAAAAAATAAAAAGCAATTCGATCCAATTGGCCTAAGTCAACCAAGGCCAACTCCCTGTGTCCATCCCCGTGCTGGGCCACTGGCCAAATAGCCCAATTGGCCTAGTCGGCCGACTCCCCCAGTCCCCCTCATCTCCTGTCCTCCTGAGGCGCTCGTTCCTCATCTGTTATGTCCTCTTGACACTCTATTGTTCCTCATCCGTAAGACCGCAACCCTAACGGTAGGCGGCGGCGGCGGCGGCGGTCGGCAAGCCAGCGAGGGCGGAGGCGCAGCGCCATGGCGACGCCCTTGCCACAGGACCACCACGCATGACAGCCCACGCACGTAGCCAGCAGTGCCATAAGGCCACAACAGCGGGGCGGCGGCTGGCGGCGGCGGCGGGGGCGGAGCAGTGAGGATGGGAGCAAGGCAGCAGGCGAGCAGGGGCAGATCAGCAAGCCAGAGGCCCAGAGCACTCTGTAAAATTGGTGAGCCGTGAGCATTTTTTGTGGTCTATAAAATTGGAAAATTAGTAATTGGGATTGCAATTTGCCAATGCTTGTGAATTTATGACAATTGATACTTGTGTGATTTTAATTTTAGGTCTAGAACATGAAGAGGAAGAATAGTGCCACTACTAATTTGAGAGCTTTCTTGGCAAGAGCTACCGCAAAGAAGAAACAAGTTGAACCAGAGAGTGTTCCTGAGTCTTGCAATGAAAGCCAGATGTAGGTGGTGGTATTCCAAGGGAAGAGTGGTAGTGGACAGACCTTTGATAGTGGAACAAGCAAAGTACCATCTGAACTAGTGAGAGCTACTGAAAGGTTGAGATGGCGACTAGAGGGGGGGTGAATAGTCGTTACTAAAACTTAATCGCGCCGGCTAACCAAAACAAGTGTAGAATTAAATCTATCGGTCTAGCCAAGACTATACCCCTCTATCTATGTTCTCTAGCACCTTGCAAAGATCCTAGTTAAGCAATTAAGTTGCCGGTCTAGCTAGAGCTCACTTAACCAATTCTAGAAGCAAGGTCACACAAACATATACCACTAGTACTTTAAGCAATGAGGGAGCTCCTACACATGCTAGTAAGTAAAAGCACAAACCTCCTAAGCTCACTAGCAATGCTCAATAACAAGGTAACCAATGCCAAATTAGAGAGCGTAAATACTTAGCTACACAAACTAAGCAATATGACTAACAAGGTCACACAAACCAAATTAGCCACGCAAAGGAGCTACTTCTATGCTACACAAGCAAGAAGGTAACTAGTGAGCTACATAAGCTAATTAATTACAAGAACAACTACACAAGCACAATGTATATGAAAGTAATTACAAGCTTGTGTAAGGGGATTGCAAACCAACGGGAAGAACAAAGTTAACACAGTGATTTTTCTCCCGAGGTTCACGTGCTTGCCAACACGCTAGTCCCCGTTGTGTTGACCACTCACTTGGTGGTTCGGCGGCTAATTGGCATCACCCGCCAAGCCCGCACGTCGGGCACCGTAAGAACCTACCCCAAAAGTGAGGGTAGCTCAACAACACGCTCTACTAGAGTTGCTCTTCGCGACTCCCACGGGGCAAGCACAATACCCCTCACAAATCTCTTCATCGGAGCACCGCACAAGCTTCTTGAAGGCTTCGACGGAGACCACCACCAAGCTATCTAGGAGGTGGCAACCTCCAAGAGTAACAAGCACCACCGGCTTGCAAGACGATCACCTAGTGCCACTCGATGCAACCTCACGATGCAATCGCACTAGAATCGCTCACTCACTCAATTGGATGAACACTATCAAGCTAGAGTGAGTTAGAGGGCTCCCAAGCACCACCACATAAGCCACCAAGGCTATAGTGTGCTCAGCTACAAGCCCAAGGCCGAGACCCCACTTCTATTTATAGCCCTCACAAAAATAGAGCCGTTGTACCCCTTCACTGGGCATAGCTCGGGGTGACCAAACGCTCCGATTAGATCAACCGGACGTAGGACCCCAACGTCCGGTCGCGCGATGCACTCCATGTGTCCCCTGCTTCAAAAGTTGATCACCCGATCTCAACGGTCATCAGCACATTTAAGTTATGATCGGACGCACTGCTCAAAGTGACCGGGCGTAGGACCCCAGCGTCCGGTCGTTTCTAGTAAGGTTCTACTCGCGACTGGACGTGTCTGGTCACGCCTGACCAGACTCACCCAGCATCCGGTAACTCACCGTCTCCTCCGTGCACCACCACATCAGCATGACCGGATGCTGAACAGTGTTCAGCCTATGTCCAGTCGCCTACGTTCGGTCAAGAGACCGAGGGTAGCCTTCACTGTGCGCCACTGATCGAACACAAGACCCCAGCATCTGGTGCACTCTGTGAAACCCTATCTTTTCTGTACAGGGCGCCGGTGGCACTTTACGGGTGGACACTCCGCCGGTGAAGTTTCGAACCCTTCTTGCCTCCGTTTTATTTCCGAGTTGATCCACATCAACTCCAACATCATCTCCTTTGTAAATGTGCCAACACCACCAAGTGTACACCACCATGTGTATGTGTGTTAGCATTTTCATAATCATTTTCCAAAGGATTAGCCACTCAACCTGCCACGCCACTCGATCCTAGCGACGATGCAAAGTTAGATCACTCGAGTGGCACTAGATCACCGATATGCAAACAAGTTTACCTCTCTTGATAGTACGGCCATCTATCCTAAACCCGATCATCAACTTCTCTACACACCTATGACTTGTGAAATGAAATGCTCTAGGTTATACCTTTGCCGTGCGCATTCCATTCCATCTCCTCTAATGTCGATGCAACATATGCAGCAACACGATCAACAATGATATGATTCACTTCATATCATCACATGATCATATTTGTTCATCGATCTTGACTTCACTTGCTTTTCACCCTTGCTTTCATCCATTGGCGCCAAGTCTTGCTTAAGCTTCACCGCCACGCTGTCCATCGCTACAAAGCCTCCGACTTGCCCTTCATGCTTGCAACCGGTTCATCAAGCCAAATGATGTGTTGATCTTCTCCACCTTGATCACATGACTCAATGTCATATCTCATGTGCAATGAGCTCCTTCATCATCACATGTGTGAGCTTTGCAACATTTCCAAGCCATTTTCACCTTCATGGCATATGTTGCCCACACATGTACCTATGGACTAATCACCTGTGTATCTCACATAAACACAATTAGTCCACCTAGGTTATCACTCAATTACTAAAACCACACAAGGACCTTTCAGCTACGCAACGGCAGCCAGCAGAGCCCCCAATAACAGAAGTTGATGAATCAAAATCCAGTGATGAAGACAATGATGACTATGACCTTGAGCATGATCCTGGACTGAGGGCTCCTATCTCAAGCTATCCTATCAATGACCAAGATTCAGTTAGAAGATCATACATTGCAATGGGGCGATGTCGACCAAACATGAAGAATTTTCCGCAACATATGTGTGGAGGTATGCGCCGCTTCCAACATAAGTGGTTTGCTGAATTCAAGTGGATTGAGTATAGCATGCAAAAAGATGCTGCACATTGCTTTATTTACTATTTATTCAAAGATAGTTGTAAGTTTGCTGGTGGAGATGCTTTTGTTGATGAAGGGTTTAGAAATTGGAATATGAAAAGGAGAATTCGTAGGCATGCTGGTGCTATCGATAGTGCTCATAGTGAAGCTGAAGAGAAATATAGATTGTTCATGAGACCTAAGGCATCAATCTGTGAATCCATTGCATCAAACATTGCATAGTTCAAGGCTAAGTATCTAGCTCGCTTGACATGGTCACTTAAGTGCATAAGATTTGTGTTGCGTCAAGGGTTGGCTTTTCGTGGTCATGATGAAACAAAGGATTCACTCAACAAAGAGAATTTTCGAGAACTTCTAGCATGGCTGGCAGGAAACTTTGAAGAGGTTAATCTGGTGGTACTAGAGAATGCACCACAAAACTGACAGATGATAGATCACAAGATCTAGAAACAACTCATTGATGCTTGTGCACATGAAACAACCAAATTTATCATAGACAAACTTGGTGATGAGTGTTTTGCAATTCTTATTGATGAGTCAAGTGATGCATACCTATAGGAACATTTGTCTCTTTGTTTGCGTTTTGTCAATAGAAAAGGAGAACCAGTTGAGCAGTTTCTAGGTCTTGTCCAAGTTGAAGATACTACATCATTGACTCTTAAAGAAGCAATTCAGTCCTTGCTTTTCAAATATCAATTGTCCCTATCCAAGGTACGTGGTCAAGGGTACGATGGAGCTAGTAATATGAAGAGTCATGCTAATGGTTTGAAGAAACTAATTATGGATGAGTCCCCTTCTGCTTATTATGTTCATTGCTTCGCCCATCAACTTCAGCTAACACTTGTAGCAGTTGCTAAGGAGAATATTGATTGTGATTGGTTCTTTGGGCAACCTTCATATTTGTTGAATGTTCTAGGGATGTCTTGTAAAAAGATCCACATGCTTCGCATTGCTCAAGCTGAATACATGATTGAAGCATTGAAATTGGGTGAAATTGAAACCGGGCAAGGTTTAAATCTAGAGATGAGCTTAGCAAGGGCAGGTGATACACGATGGGGATCTCACTACAGATTGTAATGCATGTTATGTTCTTGTATCCTTCAATCAAGAAAGTTCTCTTTAGGATTGGGAATGAAAGTAAAGGGGCTGAGGCTAATGGTGCTCAAACTATGCTCACAGTATTTAAGTCCTTTGAGTTTGTTTTCCTGCTACACCTGAATGAAATATTTGGATACACAAATGACTTGTGCAATGCTTTGCAAAAGAGGGAGCAAAATATTGTAAATGCAATGTGATGTAGACTAGGCCCGATCTTCCAAAAGGTATGATAGCGTCGATTGGTGGAGACTCGACGTTTATGATCTAGGCTTCGAACCAAGATTAATTCGGACCCCCGCAACCGTTACACCACTGCTCCGTTGGTTATCAACCACGCAAACGTGATTGACCTCGCCGAGAAGGTTTTCCTGCAAGCGAATTGAGAACACAAGCAAGAACGGGATGAACACAAACTGAAATTGCAAATAAATATGAGGCTTATGATAACAAAAAGGAGTTCAAGTCTTTATTCGAAAGGACTAATCGCCATAGGCGAACAAGATAAAAAACTAGGGCCCTGGTTCACAGCAAGCAGCTTTGGCGGCACAGTTGCAGCAAAACGATGTCTGTTTCACGAGGAAATCAAGAACTAAACAAAACCCAAACCCTAAGGAGAGCGACGGCTGCTATTTATAGAGTCTTGGGTGTCACCCCCCTGGATGCGCCCCCTAATGGGCCCAAACACGATACACGGTCCAACGAACCAAAAGACGGTGTCGCAGCACCCTGGCAGATTCTGGATGCTGAATTGTTTCGACGATTCCTATTGATTCCGAAGGTCTTTTGACGTGAAACCACTTGGATTGGCTTCCTTATCAAATTAGCTTTCCAACCATTTATGGATTGTCGAAAACGGAGTCCGGATACGTCCTAGATGACCAGTTTAAGGCAGACTGGTCCTAGAGCCCGAACCGGACTCGAACTTGAGTTGGAATGGGCTTCCACCATGAAAAAGATGAGTTGGACGCCCATGCTGGACCTCCTCCTCTAGTTGGCTTGTATGCGATTAAGTAGTGATGTCCTCATCATCCTCCCTTTCTTGAATTGAAGTTGTCCTCGACTGAAGTAGATCGTCTCCTCCATTGGATGACAACAACGATGGTTACAGAAGAAGACGTTCATCTTGGTGCCCCATCCTTCGCAAAGGTGGCTGCCATGGTGGCTTCCCTGTTGGGAATTCATCCTCCTCCTGTAAAAGGTTAGTACCAAGAAAAGGCATAGCACTAGGAGTAGGACCAAGTGGACATATAGGCGATGTACAAGTTAAAGCATAACATGGTTCATCATGATCAACAAGAACAGATTTAAGAGCAACTAAAACTTCTTTCATGTTACTTGATGGTTCATTTGTTGGTTTGCTAAAGTTTTTATCAAGGCCTTTCTTTTTCTTTTCAGCAAGTTCCTTTTCATATTGCACAATTTCAGCAGGTGATAAAGTAAGTAAAGCAATGGTCTTTCCTTTAAACATAAAAGTATATCTATTTTGCCTAACATGATGTACAACATTATTATCATATTGCCAAGGGCGGCCTAACAAAAGTGAACAAGCTTGCATAGGCACGACATCAAAATCAGCATAATCATGGTATGACCCGATAGAAAATTGCACACGAGCAGATTGTGTTACCTTTGTCTTACCACTATTGTTGAATCACTGAACATGGTATGAATGTGGAAGAGCACATGTAGATAAACCAAGAGTCTTGACAAGCTTAGAACTTACCAAGTTATTGCTACTCCCTCCATCAATTATAGCACGAAAATGGAAATTATTGACAATGAGGAACATTTGAAACAAATTGTGGCGTTGTAGCTTGTCTACTGGCTCAACTTGTGTACTCAAAACACACTGAACAAGGATTGATTTGTAGTCTACAGTGCATGCCACACTATCAATTACCTCATCAGGATCTTCAGCACTATCCGCAAATTTATCTGCATAAAGATCAGTTGGAAGTGCAAATTCATTCTCTTAATCACTAGCACCAGCATACCCACCATCATCAGTAGCAATATATGCGCATTTGCTGGGGCATTCTTTAGCAATATGTCCCATGCCCTTGCAGCGGTGGCACACAACTTTAGAAGAGCTGCTAGAGGAAGGGGTAGCAGATCCACTAGAAGAAGGTGTGATAGGAGAATTCTTCTTTACAGGCACTGGTGGTGTCTGCACATTAGAAAATTTACTCACATCGGTTGGACTTGAAGGAATGGATGAAGTCGCGGATGGAGTCGTGGATCGCCTAGGTTGTCGTCCCTATACTTCCCTTTTAGCTTTAATAGCATAATGGTATAATTGGGAAAATCTAGTCCATTCTTTATAGTCAAGAACATCCTGTATTTCACGACGTAAACCTCTAAAAAATCGAGAACACTTATCCTATCATCCTCTTATATGTTAATACGTGCTAGACCAATTAAAAGCTCCTGATAATATTCCTCAACAGTTTTACTACCTTGATTTAAATGTTGTAGTTTTAATCGCAAATCACACTGATAGTATGGAGAAACAAATCTTGATTTCATTCGTCGTTTAAGTACAGTCCATGTTTGAGGTATTTGAGCATTAGCATTAGCATTATTGCAAATATCATTCCACCAGAAAAGAGCAAAACTAGTAAACTCACTAGTAGCAAGTCTAACTCTATATTCTTCAGGTACTTGATGGGAGCTAAATTTTTTATCTACAGCCATCTCCCAATCTAAATATGTTTCAGGATCAGCAGAACCAGAAAAAGGAGGTATCTTAAACTTGGTTTTAGAGAAAGGATCATTATTATCTTGGTTGTTACCTCCCATACCGCGTCGGTTAAAGTTCAACCGATCACGGTTACGTGCATCCTCAGCACGTCGTTGAGCTTCGGCTTCAGCCTCCGCGTCGCCATCGTCCTCCTCAGAGAGATCATCATCATCATCTTCAGGACGTGGTTCAGGATGTCGTTGTTCAACATCTTCAATCCTCTTGGCCAAATTAGTGATTTGTTGAAGGATCTCATTGAACTTGTCATCAAGAACGGCACGAAACTCATTCTTAGAAACACAGTCATTGAAATCTAAAGGTGCGTCCTCGTTTCCTTTGCCGCTACCTCTGGCTTTTTCTGACATGGTTAGTAGAAAGAAAAAGACAACACAAATAGTATTATCCCTACCAACTACTTAGGTTGTGGACAAAGAAAAATAAGGCACTCAACTCTCAAGCGTCTTACCACGGTCTTATAAGTGTTCTTACCAAAGCAACAGGCGGTGTAATCGGTCGGTGACTGTGATACTGTTGTAGCTTGAGTGTAACAGTTGCAAGGCGAATCTGTACTTGGTTAGAAGAAAGTGGAGCTTGGACAGGCACAATATAGTAGCAAGGAATAACAAAATTTGTAACTGAATAGCAAAGCTGAATAAGTATCCCAAGTACTTGTCTTAGTTGCTGGCCTACTCACGTTCCAAGTACCTGATGTATCAAGTGATGTGAACAACAACAATATGATTAGAAACAAGGTAGAAATCAGCACACGCAAACACAGCTCAAATGGCTCTCTGTATGTGCTCCTCTAGATATTGTTCCATTTTTGCTCCTCTCTTTTTTCTCTATTTTTGGGCTATCGTTGTTTTTTTGGGATTCTTTAACTTTTTATTTTTACTTTTTTGATATTTTTTCTTCACTTAGGAGCACAAAAGAAGTAACCACAGAAAATATGAGCTTAAACAAGTGAAAGACGTGGCCTGTGGAATTTCTAGAAGATGTGCTCGAAATCGACAAAGACCTTGTGACCACGAAAAGAGAATCTTGTGACCACTTTTTGACCAAAATAAAAATCTCCGACCCCGAAAAAGCAGGAGATGGACGGATCTGAAATTTTTTTCTGATCGATTTTGATATATGGAACGTCGAAATCCAAGTTCGTATGCGAAAACTAGACCAGTTTTAAAAACGGACTCCGAATTAGAGGATAAAACGGGAACAATGTGCGTAAAATTGGTCACGACAGCAAGGATTTGATGAAAACAGTGAAGGCAAGTGTAACAAATAAGATGGCATGGACTAGGGTTTGATAAATACAAAGGAATCACAGCAATACTTGAAGGTGTTCACGGATTATGATGAAAAATAAAGGGGAAAACACAAACTGGACTTAAAAACAGTCTAAAACCAGCAACAAGAACTTGACCTAGGGCACAAACTCAATAACGCAAATCAGAGACGAACTTGCACAGCACAATGAGGCTACAGGACAGGGAATATGTGACGATGTATATTTTTTTGGCTTTTTGTGGACTGTAGGTAATGTAAAAACAGTAATAATCTAAAAGGGGAAACAAAGTTATACCTAACGGGCAACAAGGGCTCTGATACCACTTGATATAGACTAGGCCCGATCTTCCGAAAGGTATGATAGCGTCGATTGGTGGAGACTCGGCGTTCACGGTCTAGGCTTCGAACCAAGTTTGATTCGGACCCCCGCAACCGTTACACCACTGCTCCGTTGGTTATCAACCACGCGAACGCGATTGACCTCGCCGAGAAGGCTTTCCTGCAAGCGAATCGAGAACACAAGCAAGAACGGGATGAACGCAATCTGAAATTGCAAATAAATATGAGGCTTATGATAACAAAAAGGAGTTCAAGTCTTTATTCGAAAGGACTAATCGCCATAGGCGAACAAGATCAAGAACTGGGGCCCTGGTTCACAGCAAGCAGCCTTGGCGGCACAGTTGCAGCAAAACGATGTCTGTTTCACGAGAAAATTAAGAACTAAACAAAACCCAAACCCTAAGGAAAGCGACGGCTGCTATTTATGGAGTCTTGGGCGTCACCCCCTGGACGCGCCCCCTAATGGGCCCAAACACGATACACGGTCCAACGGACCAAAAGACGGTGTCACAGCACCCTGACAGATTCTGGATACTGACTTGTTTTGACGATTCCTGTTGATTCCGAAGGTCTTTTGATGTGAAACCACTTGGATTGGCTTCCTTATCAAATTAGCTTTCCAACCATATATGGATCATCGAAAACAGAGTCCGGATGCGTCCTGGGTGACCAGTTTAAGACAGACTGGTCCTGTAGCCCGAACCGGACTCGAACTTGAGTTGGACTGGGCTTCCACTATGAAAAAGATGTGTTGGACGCCCATGCTGGACCTCCTCCTCTACTTGGCTTGTATGCGATGAAGTAGTGATGTCCTCATCACAATGGATCTTCTGGAGTTCACAAAGGTAGAATTGGATGTTTTGAGACAAGATTCTGGATGGCAAGAATTCCTTACCAAGATCACTTCTTTTTTTGAGAAGCACAATGTTAAAGTTGTTGACATGAATGGGAAATATGTTTGTATGCAAAGATCAAGACAAGTCTACAGAGGTGCCATTAATTATCACCGTTTCATGCTGATATGTTTTTGGGTGTCATTGACAGGCAAGTTCAAGAGCTTAATAATAGGTTTGATGAGGTAAACACAAAGCTAATTAGATGCATGGCATCATTCAGTCCAACCCATTCATTTTCTGCTTTTAATGTTGAGAACTTGGTTAAGCTTGCTGGGTTCTATCCATATGACTTTGATTTTGAAGAAATGAACCAGCTTCATTTTTAGTTGCACCACTATATCAATGATGTCAGAAATGATGAAAACTTCAAAAATTTGAGAAGTCTAGCAGAGTTGTCTATGATGCTAGTTAAAGAAGGAAAGATTCCTCGGTATGGAATTGTTTATAAACTTCTCAAATTGGTGCTTGTTCTCCCTGTTGCAACTACCGGTGTTGAGAGGGTCTTTTCTATAATGAATTTGATAAAGAACAAGAGAAGAAGCAAGATGGGGCAGAAACATTTGAATGGTTGCTTGGTCACATTGATTGAAAGGGAATTTTTCATGCAAGCTAAGGATAAGGACATCATCACTTATTTTCAAAGCATTAAGGATTGGAAAGTTGTCTAGTAGCTTGTAAGTTGAAAGCTTTGTTACTATTTTGCTATTTTATCCTCTATTTATTTCACATGTTGCCACTTTGATATGTTGATCATTAGTAGCTGGACAATTTTAAGTTGTGATCAATTTTATTAATCAATGATGCTACCACTTAATTCTATGTTATAAAACTATAATTTAGGCTGCTAAATTTTTTTCTTGCTATTTGGAATTTTGAATACCCATGGTCCAAATCCTGCGCCCGCCTCTGAGGGCGTCGGGGATGGCCTGCAGGAGGGTTACGCGCGATGGCCGGTGTGGGGAGGCAGCAGGCAGACTGCGAACACCAGGTGGAGAAGCAAGCACGTCCGAGTCCGAGCACCTCACTGCGCCTTCGTTGTGGCCAAGCCATATCCGAGCACAGCACGAGGTCAGGGCGCGGCATCACGTGCCATGTTCGCGTGGGCGGTGACCTTCCTGCAGGCAACCTCCGCACTGGCCGCAGCACCGGCGGCGGCATGCGCGGGGGGCGAGAAACCGAGTGGAAGGCAGAATCGGGCAGAGGTAGAGTCGCTGGTCGCGAGATGCGACGGGAAGGGTTGGACAGAGAACGATCAATTAATTTTATAGGGGAAGGGTAAGGTGCTTGAAATCACGTCGTGTGATGGCTAGTGGGGGAGCCTAGAAGGCACGAATGCACGATCGCTGGGAAACGGAAGCAAGCAACGCGTAGCGGTGGGGGAGCCCAGAATGCACGAATGCACGATTGCTGGGAAACGGAAGCAACACGTTGCGGTGATTGTGCGATGGTGCTATTGGTGTGGGTTGATGCTGACCTGGCTTCACGAGAAGTCAGGAAAATTTTCTAATGGGTTTTCTATTCAGGTATAGGAGATAGAAAATGTGGGTAATGTTTAAAAACACTAGATATATGCATGTGCGTTGCACGAACAATGAATATGTATCCATTTTGTCGGGTACCATAAAAAGGGGTCCCCTAAGCAAAAATCAAAAAAATCGCTTAGACCTCGTAAAAATCGAAGTTAAGAGACAACCACCGGCAAACCCCCACCTTATCCGAGGCTCGGCTGGACCACCCAGCCCACCTCGAACAATATCCAAGCTCACCTGAAGCGGGCTCGACCCAAAATGAAACCGTAAGGCCTCGGACGAGGTACCGATCCTCCGCGTTGCTCGAGGCCCCGCACGTAAGGCCTCGGACGAGGTACCGATCCTCCGCCTCGCTCGAGGCCCCGCACGTAAGGCCTCGAACGAGGTACCGATTCTCCGCCTCGCTCGAGGCCCCGCACGTAAGGCCTCGGATGAGGTACCGATTCTCTGCCTCGCTCAAGGCCCCGCGCGTAAGGCCTCGGATGAGGTACCGATTCTCCGCCTCGCTCGAGGCCCCGCACGTAAGGCCTGGAACGAGGACGTCACATCCAACTAACGCGTCAACCACTCCCGCGACGCTAGCCGAACGACGGCTCAATACAGCGGAGTGGCCGACGAGACATAAGTCACATCGACACCATGCCGTCCGGGACAGGACAGGGCAGGGGTTACCGGCTGCTGTGCTTGGTGTTGTGCCCATGACTGACACCCGTGTTGCACTATGCTTCCTAACCCCACCTGCTTCGAGGACAGCGCGGCGTGGAGAGTCATGTCCGGGTCTCTATAGCCTCGGAATCAGCGTACAAGACCAACTGCTCCCTCCGAGCCTCAGCTATCCGCTTTGGGGTCCCTGTAGCCTCGGGACTCGCGCTCGCCGAGCCCCCCACAATGGTTCATCCTCGGCACCGACTGGGCCTCGGCTCTCTACGTTGTCAACATACAGCGACCGGCACGTCGTCCGCAATACGCACCATACCCTGCGCCAAGTCGCAAGAGCTCCCACGTCGCACAGGATCAGGCGTGACCGGCGCATCGCTCCAGTGCACCGAGGACAAGGCCGCTTCACCGACCATGCCACCGCAGTGACAAGCTATAGGGCTCGGACATGCCGCCTCTGTTCACACAACGCCACATAGCAAACCCATGTACTGCCCCCGTGCCTCCCTTCGACTATAAAAGGGAGTGACTGGGGCCGCTTCTAGGGAACGGGCAAGTAAAACACGGACACACACAGACAAGCGACACACGACGCTCTGTAATGCACACGCACAAGCAACCCACGCCACTCCATGTAGAGACCTAGGACTAGCTCCCTCTCTCACCCAGCTTGTAAACACCTACTACAAGCACCTCGGTGCAAGGAATACAAGATCGCTCTCTCAGACTGGACATAGGGCACCTATTGCCTGAACCAGTATAAACCTTGTGTCTCTTTGCATCACCATCCGAAATTAGGGGCACACAGTACACTTTCACTGGTTGGTTGAGGATCCGTCGGACCCAAAACACCGACAGTTGGCACGCCAGATAGGGGATCTACTGCGTGTTAGCCTCGTCATCCCAACAAGTTTCAGGTGGTAGACCCTGTGTGACCATTGCGTCACGGCACGGTGATCTGGTTCGGGAGCCTAGAGTTCATGTCTCTAGGACATGAGTATGATATGGTACTCCTCCCACTCAGAACCCCATCGACCGATGACGACATCACGCGCCAGCAGCCTAGGCGCAGGCGGCGCCTAGGCCGCCGCTCTCATCACGCTCACCAGGCGTGACACGAGTGGGACCACCCCGACTCCGCGCAAGCTCAGTGCGATGCACCGCGCTCCGTCGGTATCCCATGCCCGGCTGTTAGTACAGAGTCCCTGGTTGGGGACCTGTCTAGCCTAAGCCTAGGCAAGAGAAAGACGCCGGTGATGCACAGCGATGCCCCGTCATCAAGCTCTGCCCCGCCACCTCCTAAGGAATCGCCTCCGGCGGAGTGGAGCCCGGTGACGACACCATCCCTGTACCCCTTTGGGTTGGGCAATACCGCCGCCGCCTACCAACGTTTTGCCCTCGACCTCATCACCATAGCTCCGACCCACACCCATGCTGACTCCTCGGAGGAGGACGGGGCATGGGCCGGAGCGGACTTCTCTGGGCTTCGCGACCCTGAATCCATGCGCCGCTTCCTGGCCGCGAGCGACTATTGCTTCGGCTACTCTGACTCCGATGACGAAGGCACTTACGATCCCGCTCGCGAGTGCTTCAACGTCGAGCTTGGGATGCCGAGCACGGGTCCCTGATGAAGACCGGGGCAGGCGCGGGTCTGCTCTTCATCTTACCCCTCGGAGTGCACATGCGCTACATGATTCGGCTCCACTTCGCCGCCTCCAACAACGTAGCCGAGTATGAAGCCCTCATCAACTGCTTGCAGATCGCCATCGAACTTGGAGTACGGTGCCTCAACATACAGGGCGACTCGCAGCTCGTCATCGATCAAGTGATGAAGGAGTCGAACTGCCATGACCCTAAAATGGAGGCGTACTGCAAGTTGGTATGTCACCTAGAAGACAAGTTCGACGGTCTCAAACTCAACCACATTGCGCGAAAATTCAACAAGGCCACGGACAAACTGGCAAAGATGGCGTCGGCACGAGCCCCGGTCCCCCCGAACATCTTCGCCAGAGACCTCCACAAGCCTTCCATCGACTATGCCTCGACGGCGGGAAAGGGCCCACCGGTCGAGCCCACCGCAGGGCCCAAGGCCCCCTCTATCACCGAGACCCTAACAGCCGAGCCCGAGGCCATGGAAATCAATGCGGAGCCTCCCGAGGCCAACCAGGGCACGGACTGGCGAGTCCCGGTCCTTGATTGCCTCGTTCGAGGAGAGCTTCCTGCAGACAGGACCGAAGCCCGACAGCTTGCGCGACGAGCCAAAACTTACGTCCTCAGCAACGGCGAGTTGTACAGGCGAAGCCCATCTGGCGTCCTCCAACGGTGCATCACCACCGAGGCAGGCTAGGCCCTACCTTGGGACTTGCACGCTGGGGCCTACGAGCACCATGCAGTGCCTCGGACGCTCGTCGGAAGAGCCTTCCGCCAAGGGTTCTACTGGCCAATGGCGGTTGCTGACGCCACCAAGCTAGTACGATCCTGTGAGGGATGCCAGTACTATGCGCGGCAGACGCACCTCCCGGCCCAAGCCCTCCGAACCATCCCCATTACATGGCCATTTGCCGTGTGGGGGCTGGACATGGTTGGGCCTCCGCAGAAGGCCCCCGAGGGCTATACCCATTTGCTGGTAGCAATCGATAAATTCTCCAAGTGGATCGAGGCTCGTCCGATCACTCAAATCAAATCCGAGCAAGCGGTGCTGTTCTTCACTGATATCATCCACAGGTTCGGGGTTCTAAACACCATCATAACTGACAATGGGACACAATTCACCGGCCACAAGTTCCTGACGTTCTCAGACGACCACATCATCCGTGTAGCTTGGTCGGCCGTAGGACACCCTAGGACAAATGGCCAAGTAGAACATGCCAACGGCATGATCCTACCAGGCCTCAAGCCAAGAATATACAACCGGTTGAAGAAATTTGGCAAGAAATGGCTTGCTGAACTCTCGTCGGTCATCTGGAGCCTGAGGAACACTCTGAGCCGAGCCACGGGGTTCACACCGTTCTTCCTGGTCTATGGAGCCGAGGCCATCCTCCCCACTAACTTGGAGTACGGTTCCCCAAGGCTACAGGCCTACAATGAGTAGAGCAACCGCACTGCCCGTGAGGACACCCTTGACCAACTGAAGGAAGCCTGAGACGTTGCGCTGCTATACTCGGCCAAGTACCAGCAAGCCCTACGACGCTATCAAGCCCGACGCATTCGAAGCCAAGACCTGAAAGTGGGCGACCTGGTGCTGAGACTGAGGTAGAGCAATAAGGGCCGTCACAAGCTGACCCCGCCATGGGAAGGGCCGTACATCGTCACCCAAGTGCTAAAGCCCGGGACCTACAAGCTAGCCAACGAGAAGGGTGAAATCCTCACCAACGCTTGGAGCATAAAATAGCTACGTCGCTTCTACCCTTAAATTTCCAAGCATTGTATACTTTGTTTCTTGAAATACAATAAAGAAGCGTTCTTTAGTTGTTCAAATTTTTCGAGAAACCCCCTGAGCCCATCGTAGGTCTCAGCGTTACGATAACACTATAAGGGAGACTCGGCTCTGCCTCTGTAGAACGGAGCCTCCCTCGGGGGCTAGAAGGGGGGACCCCCTAAGTCCCAAACACTGATTTTTAGTCGTTTTTCAAAAAAGTTTCTACGCCAAACTCTCTCGCGTGCTCTGGCAAATCGATTGTAAAAAACCTAAGGACCGAAAGTCTGTCTTAGGGCCAAAAGGCCGACCGAGTCGTGAGACGGCCTACGCCTCTGGGCTACGGTAACTCCCTCACCACCTTTTGCCCAAGGGGCAGCTTAGGCTTCGAGGAAGTTTTTTGCAAGAGATATGTTCAAAGATGAGACAGAGGACAGAGGCTCAGAAATACCATAAAAACGATTAAAAAGCATATACGCATAAGTACTTTAAAAAGGCCTCGACGGCCACAAGCGTTATGGTACGATAATGTAAGTCCTAATCTATTAACATGACCCCTTTGGCCCAGGTCAAAACTCAGGGTCGCTAGCGTCGGCGGTCGGCGTGGGAGGAACCACCTCCTCTTCGAACAGACTGGCTAGTGTCGTGCTAGGGGCCTCAGCCGCCTCCACCAGCTTCATGACCTCCTCCTCGGCCTTCTCGTCATCCTCAGACACGACGTAACCATCGCTGACGGCCTCGAGGTTGATGCCAGCATAGTGCGAGGAGACGACGGCCAAGGCGCGCTTAACGCCCGTATGCAGCGCCCCCCGAAGCCGCTTGCGGACTTAGCCGCTCAACGCGATCAAGCGGCTATCGAGGGAGCTACCCGACTCGACCCCTCCAACCTCCAAGGCCTCGCAGGTGGTACAGGCGGCGCTCTGCAGCACGTTGTGCTCCCGGATCTTGGCCTCGAGCACTGCCTGCACTGCAACGGAGGCCTCAGCTCCTCGGGTGACCTCCTTCTCCAACCCTACGCCAAGACAGGCGAGATGGGGTTAAGCACGAAAGAAAACAAACTGAACAGGGGCGCACGCCTATGAAACTCACCTTCAGCTTTCACCCTCCAGTTCTGGACCTCAACCCAAGAGGCCTCGGTCACCCTAGAAGCCTCCATCTCTAGTCCTGCGTCACATCGGGGAGTTAGGGGTCGAACGCAAGAACAAATAAAACAAGAGGCGTGGCTCAACAGGACTCACCCTTGGCCTTTTCCTTCTAGGCTAAGGCCTCGACCTGGGAGGCCTCGGCCACTTTGAGGGCCTCCGCTAGGGCACCTTTCGTCAGCAGGTGCGCGCCCTGCTCCACCCCCCAGCTGCCCAGTGATGGCCTTGGCAGAGGCCGTCGCTTCTTCAGCCCAGGACCTAAAGGTGTCCCGCTCACCGGCCACCTGGGTCAGCTCCTCCTCCAGCTCCTTGATCCGTGCCACCAAAGGGACGACCTACTCCTAGGCCATGGTCGCCTCGTCCTTCATATCAGCATAGCGAAGGCAGAGGTCCTCCACCTCCGTGCTTCGCGCCGATAGAAGCTCATTAACATTGGCGAGCAGGTCCTTCTATTGTCGGAGCTGGCCCTAGATGTCCCTCTCCTGCCGAAGGAACATCGACTTCCTAAGGGACCAGGCCTCGAGCTCCTGGATAGGCAAAACAGATGTCAAGCGCTACGACAAAACTCAGGAAAAAGACAACACATCATCGAGAAAGAAAGCGTGCACCTGGGCAACGCCGGGCAGATCGTCAGCCACGACGGACAGCGCTGTCCACAGCGACCGCTCTGCCAGCTGGCGGAATTGCTCGAAGGAGCCCCAGCGCTCCCCCTCGGCCATGTCCTCAAGGGCGAATAGAGGCTCTCCCTCAGGGTCATCCCGGCTCCGCCACAAGACACACGGGTGATCCCACCCGCGGGGCTCGGGTTGTACCCGCACGAGGGCCGAGCTTCCCTCGCCAGAAGTCGGAGCTGGCTGCTCCGCGGTGCTGGCTGCCTTGGTGTCCGCCACCTCCTTCCCCCGGGAAGCATCGTTGGAGGAGATTGAATGGACATCCACCTCCCGGGCACTCTCCTGTAACGGCAGCGGGTCTTGGACCAGGGGCGGTACTGAGGCTTGCCCCGCCTCCATCTCTGCATCCTAGGCTGCCGGCTCCGTCGCGCCCAAACCGGCCTCCGCTGCCTCGGCCTCGGTGGTCCCAGGAGCTCCAGCTTCCGCCACCTCAGCCTCGTTGGTCCTGGGAGGCCCGGCGTCCGCCACCTCGGCCTCGGAGGTCCTAATGGCCTCGGCCTCACTCTCGGTGGCCTCAGCGATTGAGGGCGCCTCGGCTTCACCTGGCTCGAGGGCCTCGGCCTCGTGGGGCGTAGGCGCCTCCTCCCCCGCTTGCTTCATGGCCGCCTCGGTAGCCTCTCCTTAGGCGACCGGCTCCTTCGGGTTGGCCCTGGCCGACGCCACGCCACACTATATGGCGACCTGCGCCTCCACCACCCATCGAACGGTGGAGCTAGTGCTCACCTTGAGTGACTTACATGGTGCCAAGGCGGGCGCCTCCGCCTGACACTTCCGGCTGAAGGCAAAGCACTCATAAAGTCAACATGCGACCAAAGAACGAGTGGGAGATGCTGCAAACTCCACTGTCAAAACACTTACCTCGAACGGGGACACAATAGCTTCTACACTACGCCCCTCGTCCTCTGCAACGGCGGTGGCATGGCCCCCATGTCCGTCGATGTCGGCCGGCCCTCACCAGACCCCAGTGCCCCCTCGACCCTCTACGAAGGCTATTGGGTCAACTCCTCTGTCGCCTGCTCCACCTCCGCCATCGAGCCCACAAGGCTAACGGCGTGCTTCCCTAACGCCTGTGCCTCGGGCGTGTTGGCCTCGGCCCCAGGGTGGGTGATTGCCAGCCCTGAGGCGTCCTCTCCTCCTCCTCCTGGAAGCGCCGGGCCGCTCGCCGATGCCTCGGCCGTCATCCCCCTAACATCAGGGAGATGGTCCAGGGTACCCTGCCCTGCCTCACTCTCATCGTCATCGCTCGAGGAATCCATCGACGACGGTGATGGAGACGGCTCCACCGGGAGACCATCCTGCCTCTGCTGCCGACGACGTTTCTCTAGCTCATCGCGCTCAAGGTTCTTCCTCTTGAGCCTTGCCTCCTCGGCGTCCTTCTGCTCCTTGTACGCCTCGGTATGTGCCCTGTTCACCGCCCACCGCTCTACGTCCTCGAGAATGGGTGGTGGGGAGGCTCGCACATCCCTCATCCCCTGCAGGAACGGCGAACGCAAATAAGGGAACAGGAAAATGTAAGAAGCAAGGAGGCCTCGGGGGCCGCAGCGACGCACGACTTACTAGGGAGATGTACCCCCACGACGGGTGCATCAGGAACGGGGCCAACTCGCTGCTCCTCTGCCACCCGTCCACCATCTCCCTCACCCGACGCAGAACCTCCTCGTCAGAAAGGGTGACGGCGGACAACTGGATGCCATCGATTGGCTCAGCCGGTATCATCTCGAATAGGCGTTGCCGCCGAGCCATCAGCGGCAGCACCCTCCGGTGGTGGAACACCACCACGACCATGGCCGCCATAAGGCCGCAGCTGCGTAGCCTCTCAAGCGCCTTCAGGAGCAGCTGCAGCTTGGGCTGATCGACCATCGGGACGCCGTACCTCCACCTCTCCGGCTGGCTCTCCACAACCCGCCCGGTATAGGGGGAAGCCCGCCGTCATCATTGCGGAGGTAGAACTAGCTGTTGTACCAGCGGCGGTTGGACGACGTGAGCTGGGCCAGGATGTAGGAGGGTTGCCTGTCTTGGCGCACTTGGAGAGTGCAGCTGCTGGCCCTCAATGCCTTCCGTGTGCCCGGCGTGCCCATTGGCTTGGTGTTGAGCCCCGCCCAAAAGAAGTGAAGCCATAGCTCCCAGTGGGGGGTGATGCCTAGGTACCCCTCGTAGACGACGACGAAGATGGCCGCCTGCGCGATGGAGTTGGGGTTGAAGTTGTGGAGCTCCACGCCGTAGTACTGCGGGAGCGCCCGCATGAACCGGTCTGCCGGCAGGCCGAGACCACGCTCGTGGAAGGCCATGAAGCTCATGATATAGCCATCGCGTGGCCTCAGCTCTAGCTCACCCCTCGAAGCAATCCACTCTGGCCTGTTGGGGTCGGTAACCGGGTGGAGGAGGCCGTTGTTGATGAGCGACTGCAGCGTCGCCATGGACACATCAGACAGACCCCAAGGATCTGCCTGGATGACAATAGCGCTGCTGGCCATGGATGTGGTGGAGAATGCGGCTACGGTGGTAAGGAGAGCTTTCACTATCCCTCTCTCTCTCTCTCTCTTCCTCCCCTTTCTCCCTTCTTCTCCCTGGCGCTCTCTGTTCTTAGCAACCGCTCGAGGGCAGAAAGGACGAACGTAGGCAGGCAAGGTAAGGAGGGGCGGGGCAAGGCTCGTCACGTATTTATGAGGGAGGGAAGGGGGCGAAACGGATGAGCGACGAAACCGGGGAAGTTTTCGGCAGATCTAGCACAGTTAATCCAGATCCGACTAAACCGCCCACGCGTCCACCTCTTCCTTATTAATCGCGCGCACGGTAACGTCCCATCCGCAGATGTCGCGTCACATCCGACCACAGCAACGGCAGGCACCATTCCGTCTCCCCGAGGAACTGCCTCAAAAGGAGCACCCGCCGTTGTCAGCCGACGGGAGGGGAATATCCCCCACTCGATTCCTTTTAGACTAAGGAACTGGGCACCGAGCCCGTTACGGTCCAAGGGTTCGAAGGCTGGGCCCCCGAGGGTCTCGACAGCCGCCCTAGGACAACAGAGTCAGGGATGACTATGGGCAAGCCCATACATGGCCGAGGCCCAAGCAAGCGATTGCTTGGGATGCCCTAAGTCGTGTCCGAGACTGGTAGGGAGGTCTCTGAATGGGATCCCACCATAGGAAGGCACCGAGCCCCTAGGGCCAATCGAATGGCCCTAGGACCCACTAGAGAAGCCCTCTGGTACTTTTGGAGTGCGTATCTAGACCACTTGCCGACCCCTATCGAATGGGGCACGGGCCTCCACTTGGACTTACCCGATAATAGCTCACCGGAGGTGTCACTGCTCGCGCCCACCGAGGGTAGCCTAGCATACTCCACCCCTCCTTCCGAACAAAAAGGATGCATGAGGGCCACACAAAAAAGACAAGGAAACTCTTGATCGCCCTCTTGCTCTGCGCAGAGGCTCAAGGGCTCTTCCTGCATACACACCGAGGCCCAGCAACCTGAACTCGCACTCGGGGGCTCGGCAAAACACGATAAAAGGCACTGAGCCCGTTACGGTCTAGGGGTTCGAAGGTTGGGCCCCCGAGGGTCTTGACAGCCGCCCCAAGATAAATAGAGTTAGGGATGACTATGGGCGAGCCCGTACATGGCCGAGGCCCAAGCAAGCAATTGCTTGGGATGCCCTAAGTCATGTCCGAGACCGGCAGGGAGGTCTCTGAATGGGATCCCACCGCAGGGAGGCACCAAGCCCCTGGGGCCAATCGAATGGCCCTGGGACCCACTAGAGAAGCCCTTTGGT
Source organism: Miscanthus floridulus (assembly GCF_019320115.1). Classification (NCBI taxonomy): domain Eukaryota; kingdom Viridiplantae; phylum Streptophyta; class Magnoliopsida; order Poales; family Poaceae; genus Miscanthus; species Miscanthus floridulus. The sequence continues at coordinate 84,404,892 of NC_089598.1, forward strand.
ACTTTTGGAGTGCGTCTCTGGATCACTTGCCGCCCCCTATCGAATGGGGCACGGGCCTCCACTTGGACTTACCCGATAACAGCTCACCGGAGGTGTCACTGCTCGCGCCCACCGAGGGTAGCCTAGCATACTCCACCCTTCCTTCCGAACGAAAAGGATGTGTGAGGGCCACACAAAAAAGACAGGGAAACTCCTGATCGCCCTCTTGCTCCGTGCAGAGGCTCATGGGCTCTTCCTGCATACAAGCCGAGGCCCAGCGACCCAAACTCGCACTCGTGGGCTCAGTAAACGTGATAAAACCCACACTCAACATGAGAAAAGCCCCTAGAGGAATAAATCCACTCCTCTAGGGCCTCGGGGGCTACACCCGGTGGGTGCGCTCGTGCGCACCCACCAAAGCCTCGAGTACGAAACACCATCCCGCCAGGAGCTGCCACGAGCCAAATCTCACCAAAACCTCAGGGAGAATGTTCACACTCTCCCCAAGGCTCAGGGGCTACTGTCAGGTACCATAAAAAGGGGTCCCCTAAGCAAGAACCGAAAAAATCGCTTAGACCTCGTAAAAATCAAAGCTAAGAGACAACCACTGGCAAACCCCCAACTTATCCGAGGCTCAGCTGGACCGCCCGGCCCACCTCAAGCAATATCCAAGCTCACCCGAAGCGGGCTCGGCCCAAAATGAAACCGTAAGGCCTCGGACGAGGTACCAATCCTCCGCCTCGCTCGAGGCCCCGCACGTAAGGCCTCGGACGAGGTACCGATCCTCCGCCTCGCTCGAGGCCCCACACGTAAGGCCTCGGACGAGGTACCGATTCTCCGCCTCGCTCGAGGCCCCGCACGTAAGGCCTCGGACGAGGTACCAATTCTCCGCCTCGCTCGAGGCCCCGCGCGTAAGGCCTCGGATGAGGTATCGATTCTCCACCTCGCTCAAGGCCCCACACGTAAGGCCTCGAACAAGGACGTCACGTTTAACTAACGTGTCAACCACTCCCACGATGCCAGCCGAACGACGGCTCAATACAGCGGAGTGGCCGACGAGACGTAAGTCACATCGACGCCATGTCGTCCGAGACTGGACAGGGCAGGGGTTACCGGCCGCTATGCTCGGCGCTGTGCCCACGACTGACACCCGTGCTGCACTATGCTGCCTAACCCAACCTGCTCCGAGGATAGCGCGGTGTGGAGAGTCATGTCCGGGTCCCTGTAGCCTCGGAATCAGCGTACAAGACCAACTGCTCCCTCCGAGCCTCGGCTATCCGCTTTGGGCTCCCTGTAGCCTCGGGACTCACACCCGCCGAGCCCCCCACAATGGTTCATCCTCGGCACCGACTGGGCCTCGGCTCTCTACGTTGTCAACATACAGCGACCGGCACGTCGTCCACAATACGCACCATACCCTGCGCCAAGTCGCAAGAGCTCCCATGTCGCATAGGATCAGGCATGACCGGCGCGTCGCTCCAGTGCACCGAGGACAAGGCCGCTCCACCGACCATGTCGCCACAGTGACAAGGTACAGGGCTCAGACATGCCGTCTCTGTTCACACAACGCCACGTAGCAAACCCATGTACTGTCCTCGTGCCTCCCTTCGACTATAAAAGGGAGTGACTGGGGCCGCTTCTAGGGAACGGGCAAGTAAAACACGGACACACACACAGACAAGCGACACACGACGCTCTATAACGCACACGCACAAGCAACCCACGCCACTCCACGTAGAGACCTGGGACTAGCTCCCTCTCTCGCCCAGCTTGTAAACCCTACTACAAGCACCTCGGTGCAAGGAATACAAGATCGCTCTTTCAGACTTGACGTAGGGCACTTATTGCCTGAACCAGTATAAACCTTGTGTCTCTTTGTATCACCATCCGGGATTAGGGGCACGCAGTACACTTTCACTGGTTGGTTGAGGATCCGCCGGACCCAAAACACCGACACATTTGTACAACGATGTACGTTTCTTATAGTTTAGACAAACATATAAACAATCTTTTATCCATATCTACGACGATGTACACAGCTTGTGGTTTAGACGAACATATTAAGAAATATTCAAATTTGATTACATAAAGCATATTTCATGATCTTTATGACATATGTCGTGTAGATATGGTTTGTAGAAACCTAACAAAATTGGTTTTATTTTTTAATTATCATTTATGTGTTTTTTATTATACATTTTCAATTTTTAATAAAATCTAATAAACACTTTTGCATTGGAACCCTAAACTATTTCTAAATTCATCTTGGTTTTCCTTCTTCTGTGGACGTGGTAGACTAATGGGCCAAGTTGTTACCTGTGGACATAAGGTGAATCAGCACGCAACGGAGTCGTCTGTTACATGTGGGCAGGAGGTCTGTCCATTCGGCCCACGGGCCACATCACGTCGTTCCATCATTCCTACTCTAGCACGAGGGCGAGCGGGTTGCAGACGCGCAGCCGCACGCGCACGAGGCAAGCAGGGCGCATAGCCACAGACGCATGGGCACACGCGCATGGGTGGGCGAGCCGGGCAAGCGTTGGCAGATGCTCACTGCTGGCGGCACAGGCTCGAGCTAAGGAGCACGCGAGGCGAAGCGGAGCACACGGCGAGCATGTCGCAGAGCGCGGCGAGCACCGCGGCCGCCGCCAGCACATACTGCAGCATCACGTCGCCCGCGTCCATGGCGAGACGCGCGCGCTCCTGCATACGCTGGTACTACGCACGACAGCATCCAGCAAGTCGCAGGTGTCCCCCACCGCCGACGCACACTATAGCTAGGGCGCACACGCAAGCGTTTTTTTTTGCGGGAAGGTGGGGCTCGACGGGCTGGGCGACTCGGGAGTGTGTGGGATTCACGTACCTGACTCGCCATTATAAGCTAGGGCGGAGCAAATTAACTTGGCATCCGGGCGACGCGGACTCTCGGATGCGGACCCACGAGGGTGGGGCAATGTGGAAGCGTGCGGATTAAATTGGGCGAAGCAAAATAACTTGACATCCGACGATGGCATTGAGAATTTTTTAGGTGTAGAGATGAATATGTGCATGATCTGTTTCGTCGCGAATTCCTCTATTTGAATATATGTCTGATCTGTTTTATCGGCACGTAATCAACCCTTTATATGAGTTTTTTACGTGGAAGAGTTTGTTTCGAAAACGGTTTTTATATATATGATTTTTGATGTGGAATAGTTTGTTACGGAAACATGTTTTTTTTTTGCCGTATATGTTTCTTTTTGGAAACAATTTTTTTACCGTATAGGATATTTTTGGAAAACGGGGATGGTGGTTTTTTACCGTTTTTTTTTTGCTGTATATGTTTTTTTGGCTGTACGTTTTCTTTGCCATATATATATGGGGCTGGGGCGAGGGCGGGGGCGGGGGCGGGGGACAAACGATGGCCATAAGAATATTTTAGGTGTAGAGATATTAGATTATTGGACGGCTATATTACTATCAATGCTAATTAAAATCTAGTTAATTGATGACAATATCTTTCTGATTCTTATGAGAATTTTCAGTTTATATGATTTATCTCTTTTCTTTTAACATATATAGTGAAGACTAACACGGAGGCTCTGATGAGAGTTTTCATTTAGTAACACCAAATGATGGTACGCTTCTCAATGGGCACCTTCTAGAGCTCAGACTTTAAAACACTTCACATATTTATTTTAACGTATATAAAGATCGGATCGGATGAACATGCACATACTAGACTCATGTGCACACACCTTTTTTTTTTCGAGTATTCGTGTCTACACACCTTGGTCGTGCCTCTTTTTTTCTCTTAAATCATTTTTTTTAGCAAATCAATCATAAACGTTGCTGGCCTAATTTCGTTCTCTCTCACTCTCTTTTTGCACATTGGGCCAACCACTCACTATGCTATCGAGCCCAGTCCATCAAGTGGCCTTCCAGGACCAGGAAGAATGCCGTTCATCTCTCCACGTAGTCCGGCCACGCCGCGTCCTCGAAGCGAGATGCGTCGCCGCCGCCGCCGGCGGTTCCGAGCCGCGATCCGACGGCGGATTTGGCATCATTCCGGAGGGGCGCTCCACACGGAAGATCGAGGAAGTATCTCCAGCGGCGACGCCTTCGGTACGGACCAAACTTTTCACCCCGTCCTCGAGTATTTTCAACCATGTCGCGCTCGTCGAGCAGTTGTTAGATGCTTTTGTCATTTTATTCTGACCAAACTGATCAATCAAAAACAAACAAACAAACAAACCAGCTCTAGCTCCAACCTCAAACAACGAAGAATCACCTTTTTTGTTTTCCACACCTGTGTCAAGACGAATAGTAAGATATTCAGTTCTGCTTCGTGTCTGAATTCTGTAGCATTTTAACCTCTAGCTGTTTTCGGGCATAATCTGAAACAGGTATGCTCTTTTGCGAAATGATATCGTAGGCCCACGGGATCACCGGTTCAGGTGAGTGAATTACTCACCAGTCTTGCCAAGTACCTGTTAGTGTTGCCGAGCATCCACTAGTCATGCTGACCACGAACAAACGTTGTCCGTCTCCACACATTATGGCTAGAGCTTGAAGAAGAAGAAAGAACAGAGCATACACATAGTACAAGACACTAGCGTTGGCTAAAGCCATGTATGGGAGATGGCAAATCTGAACTCTCTTTACTGAGTTGCCGTGGGAGTCTATTTATACAACTATATCCATCTAGTCCTAGTACAGCGCACATGCTGTAACAGTAACTAGATAACATACATGGCTGCCTCTACGCTGGCCTCTGCATATGGCTACAGTGCTGCAGGTGAGCCGTGTGGCGCCTACACCTGCAGTGCTACAGTATTATAGCAGGGGGCCTTTTCGGCGCCGCCTCCCCTTGCTGTGTTCACACAAGGTAGCAGTAGATTATCTAATAATCTTTTCCTAATCCTAATGCTAACCCTTGTACCCCCTCCATGCCGATCATCTCCTTCAGTTCCGTGAGTCGAAGACGTCCGAGCGGCTTAGTGAGGATGTCCGCGAGTTGCCGACCAGTTTCGACGAACTCGATGACGATCTGCCCTCCATCGACACAGTCCCTAAGGAAGTGGAACTTCACGTCGATATGTTTACTCCGATCGTTCAGAACCGGATTCTTCGCTAGGGCGATGTCGGGCTGGTTGTCCACCATCAGTGCTGGTGGGTGAGCTTCCACATCGGTCAGCTTGCCTAGCAGCCGGCGCAGCCACACAACTTGGCACGCCGCTGTGGCCGTCGCTACGTACTCTGCCTCGCACGTAGATAGTGCCACCACCTTCTGTTTCAGTGATAGCCATGAAATTGGGGCCGACCCAAGGTAGACGAGCACGCTAGAGGTGCTCCGTCGTCCGTTAATGTCCCCCGCCATGTCTGCATCGCTAAACATAGTGAGCTGCAGCCTACTCCCATCGGTCTTTGGGAAGATGGTCCCATGATCTACCGTCCCCTTGACGTAGCGCAATAGCCCCTTCACTGCAGCCCAATGATCCTCTCTGGGATCCTCCATGAAGCGACTAATGTATCCCACGGTAAACGCAATGTCCGGCCTCGAGTGGACTAGGTAGCGCAGACCGTCGATGATGCTCCGGTAGAGTGTTGCATCCACCTTCGCCGCGGTGCTGGCCTTCATTAGCTTCAACCGCTCCTCCATCGGAGTCACGCATGGCTTGCACTCAGCCATGCCGTTCCTCTCCCACAGCTTGGAGGCATACGCGCTCTGACCGAGCGTGAGTTCCTCCTTCCCCTGTCTCACCTCGATGCCGAGGTAGTAGGAGAGTACGCCGAGATCGCTCATTCGAAAACGAGCCACCATCCCACGCTTGAAGCTGTTGATGTCCTCCGTACACGCGCCGGTGACGATTAAGTCATCCATATACACGCCGACGATGAGCTCCTCCTTCCCCCGTTGTCGCGTGTAGAGCGCGTGCTCGGTTCCACACCTCTGAAACCCAAGCTTGCCCAGCGTGGCGTCAAGCTTGGCGTTCCATGTTCGCGGGGCCTACCGCAGCCCGTAGAGCGCCTTACGCAGTCGGAGCACCCTGTGCTCCTCTCCTTTGACGGCAAAACCTGGAGGTTGCCTGACGAAGACCGTCTCCGCCAGCTCGACGTTGAGGAAGGCCGATTTAACATCTAAGTGATGGACGCGCCAGTCTTTTGCTGCTGCCAAAGCTAGTAGCAAACAGATCGACTCCATGCGCGCTAGTGGCGCAAAGACCTCCTCGAAGTCTATCCCTCACGTTGAACAAAGCCTCGGGCGACGAGACGCTCCTTGTGCTTAACAATGGCGCCGAGCTCGTCCCGCTTAACCTTGTACACCCACTTCAGGCTGATCGGACAATATCCTGGAGGTGGATCGACGAGCTACCATGTCTTATTTTCCTCGATCGCCTTCATCTCCTCCAGCATCGTCCGTCACCAGTTTTTGTCCTGCTCAGCCTGCGCGAACGTGGGTGGTTCCTCTAGACTGACGAGCAGTAGCTCTATGTCATTGAGCAGCCGACTAGCTAGCCTTGAGGGTTCTGTGCCACCGACGATGTCATCCAGCCTACGGAACCGCACCTTCTCACCTTCGTGGAAGACATCCATAAACTCAGTGATGTCACTTGAAGGTGGGGCAAACTCGATCGGCGTCGATGGAGTTCCCTGTTCCGCCGAAGTGCTCAGCATAGCACCTTGAGTGCTCGACACCCTGGTTACAGTGCTCGACACTACTTCTGGACAGCTCGTCATAACTCCTGCAGTGTTTGGCCACACTATAGGAGTGTTGTGGGGGTATGGCCCCCGGTATCCACAAGACAAGACATGGGCCGCACCATCAGAGGTGGTCTAGCCCATAAGATCAAGGCGTGCATGGCGCTGCTCGGCGTGCACCGCAAGCTATTGTATAGTACCAAAAAGGATACTTTCCTTGTAACCCTACCCCTCTAGAGTATATAAGGAGAGGCAGGGGTCCCCTACTCGACATCTCAATGCAAAACATCAGAACACAGGATGTAGGTATTACGTCATACTGATGGCCGAACCTGTCTAAATCTTGTGTCTTGGTGCTTGTATTACCATCTCACTCCTGATCTCGCTCATCTCTACGACAAATCTACCATCGTGGGATACCCCTCGATGGACTGCCGAGCATCTTTTGTCGACAATTGGCGCACCAGGTAGGAGCTTACGTGTTGTTTCCTTGTCAAACAAGATGGCTTTTTCCGTAGGCTCTTCGTTCCTCCCGTAGCCCAGTCAGATCTTTATGGTCGGATCGATCTCATGGATCGTCAATACTGACGGAGTCGGAGAGCTCCTCGAGCTGGTGCAGATCGATTCTGCGCTGATCACCCCCACACCTGCGACTGTAGATCCAATCTTGGAACCGCCTCCAAGGTCACCTTCATCAACAGCTCGCCGCCCGCTTCCTCGCTTCTAGAGGAGGCAGATCAACAACGAAGATCTGATCGCATCCATCGATTGGGTCTGTCTGATGCTCGCCGATTGCCTCTCCATCGCCGAATCGGCTGTAGACACTCTGGTTTAGCGTCGACCACCCTCTGATCCAGATCTATCGGAGGCTGCTCGAGAAACTCTAGGGGTTACGGCCCTACCCTTCGGGTTCACCAACGCCGCCGCCACTTACCAACATGCCCTGAGGGGCAGATTCGTTGACCAGGTTGAAGACGTCCATCCTCTCATCGACCAGATAGCGTCATACGCTGTCGACCAGACGTTCTGTCTAAAGCTAAGTCACGCTTTAATATTTTTCTAAATATTCTCCAATCTTCGTTAATCACCATAATATTTCTCTGAGCTGTTTTCTCCATGTTTGTGCTCCAAACGATTTTTCGAACCCCCGAACAGTCCTATTGATGCTCGGACGCCTCCAGAGACGGCACTGTCTCCGGCTCCTCCCTACACATGCACGAGCGTCTGCCCTCTGCGTTATGGTTAACAGCTAGCTAGGGCTAGAGACTCAGCTACACACTAACTGTTCGGGCGGTTTATATTAAATACATCTTCACACCAACTAATCACCGAGCTACTTACGCTATTTCATCGTCATTGCTGATTTTTCTCCGGAGTTCATATATTTGTACATCATGTACTACCCATTCTACATATTTGTATTGCAAGATCATCGGAGCACCTAGTGCTCGGGCTTCTCCATCGATCAACTGGTCGGACCGCTAGATCCATAGACTTCGTCGTCGACCAGTTGATCGAACTGTTCGCCGATCGCTTCTACTCAAAGTTCACTTCGCCGCCGACTAGTTGACCAGACTATTCGTCGCTCGTGCTTCATCACCAGCTACGTCGGTTACTCCTTGGCCCTCAGATTCTTCGTGCTCGAGGACTAAGTAGGCACACTTCACCCCACTTCACCTTGCGAACATCGCCAGCTACGCCGGGGACTCCTCGGTGCTTGGACGTCACTAGCGACGCCGATGACTCCTCGGTGCTCGGACATTGCCAGCTACGTCGTGAACTCCTCGGTGTTCGGACATCACCAGCTACACCGGGGACTCCTCGGTGCGCGGACATCGCCAGCTACGTTGGGAACTCCTCGCAACTTGGACATTGCCAGCTACTCCAAGGACTCCTTGCTGCTCGGATGTCGCCCGCTACACTAAGGACTCCTCGCTGCTCGAACGTCGCCCGCTACGTCGGGGACTCCTCGCTGCTCGGACGTCGCCCGCTATGCCGAGGACTCCTCGGACATCGCCGGCTATACCAGAAACTCCTCAGTGCTCGGACATCGCCAGCTGCGCTGGGGACACCTCGGTGCTTGAACATCGCCAGCTACACCAGGGACTCTTCGGTGCTCGGACCTCGCTAGCTTCGCTGGAAACTCCTCGGTGCTAGGACATCGCCAGCTATGCTGGGGACTCCTCGGTGCTCGAACGTCGCCAGCGATGTCGGGGACTCCTCGGTGCTCGGACATCGCCAGCTACTCCGGGGACTCCTCGGTGCTCGGACCTCGCCAGCTTCGTCGAGAACTCCTCGGTGCTTGGACATCGCTAGCTACGTCGGGGACTCCTCGGCGCTCGGACATCGCCCTTGGTGGTCGGATCTTGCTACGTCTCATCGGTGTGCTATCAAGCTGCTCCATGCTATTCAGATTAGGGTGCTGATCTTGGGCAGCTGATCTTGGGCAGCACATATAGGGTCTTGATACGCGCATGTCGGATGACGTCAGCAAAGCCTTCAGACTTCTTTTTCTTTGACCCTACTATAAGATTCATTCTTCATCTTCCAGCAGGCTCGGGGACTAAGTGGGCACACTTCACCTTGCGGTGAATGTGCATTTTTCTCATCTCGAGGCTGCGCCCGGGGACTGGCTGCCTGCTCAGCTAGTTTTCTACTTTCTAACCCTGACACCACATGACTACGTCACCTACTGTCAGGCTTGGAGACTAGCTATGGGGGTATGGCCCCCGGTATCCACAAGACAAGACATAGGCCGCACCATCAGAGGTGGCCCAGCCCATAAGATCAAGGCGTGCACAGCGCTGCTCGGCGTGCACTGCAGGCTATTGTATGGTACCAAATAGGATACTTTCCTTGTAACCCTACCCCTCTAGAGTATATAAGGAGAGACAGGGGTCCCCTACTCGACATCTTAATGCAATACATCAGAACATAGGATGTAGGTATTACGTCATACTAACGGCCAAACCTGTCTAAATCTTGTGTCTTGGTGCTTGTATTACCATCTCGCTCCTGATCTCGCTCACCTCTACGACAAATCTACCATCGTGGGATACCCCTCGGTAGACTGTCGAGCATCTTTTGTCAACAAGTGCCCAGCCTCAGTCTTGGAGTGGTTGGCACCACTGCAAGACATCTTGGCTCCATCATGGGAGTGCTCAGCACCTGTTCTAGAGTGGTCGCCACCATTGCAGAACCTCCCAGCGTCACTCCTGGCGTGCTCGGCATCCCTCTAGGAGTGCTCGGCACTCCTCCTGAAGTGCTCGACACTGCCCTAGGAGTGCTTGGCTCTACCGCTAGAGTGCTCGGTGCTCCTCCTAGAGTGCTCGACACCTCTTCCCTAGCGTCTCCACCACCATGGATGACCAAGTGCTCGACGACGCAGGTGCTGGTGAAGCTGCCAGCTTCCCCTGTGCTCGAACTGCTCCAGTCCCAAGCCGCCTCCTCGTCGAACACGACGTCGCACGAGACAAGCACCTTGTCTTCGCGTGGGTCGTAGAGCCGGTACGCCTTGGTACGCTCCGCGTAGCCTAGGAACACCATGGGTGTGCTCCTGTCCTCCAACTTGGTGAGGTTTGGCTTCATCTTCCTAACGTGGCCGATGCAACCGAATGTCCGGAGGAAGGACACGCTCAGCTTGCGCCCATACCAAGCTTCAAACACCGTCTTGCCCGTTAGGGCTTTGGTCAGAGCGCGGTTTAGGATGAACCCCACCGTGGTCACCGCCTCCCCCCAAAACCTTACCGGCATGCCTTTGGCCTTCATCATGAATCTGGCCATGCCGACCACCGTCTGGTTCCATCGCTCCACCAATCCATTCTGTTGTGGCAAGTATGGCGCGGTGTGGTGTCACTCCACACCCTAATCCGTGCATTACGTAGCGAACTCCACCGAAGTGAATTCGCCGCTGCGATCAGTTCTCAGCACGCTGAGCTTCTTGTCACTCTCGACCTCCACGTGCATCTTGAACTTCTTGATCACCGCCGCCGCTTCGTCCTTGCTCGTCAGGAGTTGCAGCCACATGTAGTGACTGCAATCATCCACGAGCAGGAGGAAGTACCACCGACCACCATTTGTAGCAGGCGTGATCGGCCCGTAGAGGTTGTCGTGGACGAGGTCGAGAGCGTCCTTCGCGTGATACTTGGTCGCCTTTGGGAAAGGTAGCCTCCTTTGCTTCCTGGCCAGGCAGCTATCACACAACTTGCCTCCGTGCTTGATGTGGGGTAGCCCTCGGACCATCTTCTCCAGCCGACCAAGCGCATCAAAGCTGAGATGTCCAAACCGGGCATGGCACATCCACGGTTCCTCGGAGTGCCTTGCCACCAAGCACACTGGCTGCTCTACCTTCAGGTCGAGCAGGTACAACCGGTTTAGTGACCTCTTATCCTTGGCAAGAAGTCGCTGCTCCTGGTCCCTGATCCTAAGGAGTCCATCCTTGATCAGTACCTCGCTACCGCGTTCATCCAGCTGACCAATGCTGATGATGCTAGAACGCAGCTATGGGATGTAATATACATCCGTTAGCGCGTGGTGCTCTCTGTTCTGGCACCTGAAGATGATGGTGCCGCGCCCTTGGATAGCCACCCTTGAGCCATCACCAAACTTCACCATACCGGTAACATCGTCGTCGAGCTCAGAGAAGGATTCCTTCGAGCCCGTCATGTGATTGCTGGCACTAGAGTCCAGATACCACCGCTGCTCCTGGTCGGCGCCCACACATCCGAGGTGAACTTGGACGCGTGGTTCGTCGAGGTTGACAGTCTTCAGGGCCTTCCCAGGTCCTTCCACCATCGTCGCCTCTTCCTACTTTTCGGCCTCGACATTGTGCAGTGCATAGAACATCACCATTAGGATAGTTGTCTCATCCTCATCATCGACTTGCGCTAGGTGAGCCTGAGCCTTCTTTTTCTGCTTGCGGTTTGCGCACTCCCTTGCCCAATGGTCCATCTTCCCGCAATGCCAGCAGGCGTTGGGGTCGACCTACTTCTTCTTCGAAGAAGCCTTACCGCGGCGCTTGCCATTGCCACTGTGGCTGGAGGAGGCTACCTTCCCAGAGTTCCTCCAAGCAACCCACTCCTCTTCCGTCAATAGGAGTTTGCCGCTGTCCTTCGTTGCTGTCGCCTGCTCTAGGTGGTCGTCCACCGCCCGCAGACGGCCTGTCACATCCTCAATAGTGAGGGTGGACAAGTCCAGCATCGTCTCAATAGAGAGAGTGATCTGGATGTACTTTGCCGGCACAGAGTGGAGGTACTTGGAGACCGCCTCCTCTTCATCGCTGGTGACGCCGTGGCTCTTCAGCTTATTGATGAGCATCTGCAGGCGGAGGGAGAAGTCCTCCACTATTTCACCATCCTTGAACTTGAGGTTGGCGTACTCCTGCTTCAGAAGCTGGGCCGTTGGCTTCTTTGCGCGGTCGGAACCGACAAGCATCGCCGCAATAGCCTCCCATGCCTCCTTAGCCGAGCTCTTCGCGCCCCAATGGCTCTCTGTACTATGTCGGTATAGCAGCGAGGATAGCCTCCAACGCAGACATGTCATCTTTCTCATTGTCGGTGCCCTTGTCAACAGCATTCCAGAGCCGTCAGACTTTGAGCTTGACCTTCATGGTCACCGACCACTCTTCATAGTTGGTGCGAGTCAGCGTCGGCCAATTGGTGCTACTGATCTCCCGCACCATGCGAACAACGACCTTCGGTTGTGGCTGGGCAGCCACAGCAGTGCCACTGCTGTCGCCCATCTCCGAACCGCCCGTCATCGCCAACGGTTAGTCTGGCAACTGCGCTTGTATGGCTCTGATACCACTTGTAGGCCCACGGGATCACCGGCTCAGGTGAGTGAACAACTCACCAGTCTTGCCGAGCACCCGCTAGTGTTGCCGAGCACCCACTAGCCGCGCCGACCACGAACAAGCGTTGTCCGTCCCCACACACTATGGCTAGAGCTTGAAGAAGAAGGGAGAACAAAGCATACACACACAGTACAAGACACCAGCATTGGCCGAAGCCCTGTATGGAAGATGACAAATCTGAACTCTCTTTACTGAGTTGCCATGGTAGTCTATTTATACAACTCTATTCATCTAGTTCTAGTACAACGCACATGCTGTAACAGTAACTAAATAGCATACAGGGCTGACTCTGCGCCGGCCTCTACATGTAGCTACAATGCTGCAGGTGAGCCATGCGATGCCTACACCAACAGCGGCTACAGTATTACAGCAGATTATCTAACAGATATCATGTATGCTAAAACTTGTTATCTTAGTCTGTCGGATCCTGTGACGAAACTGCTCTGTCGTGCTCTGTCGCATTGTGCATGACCCTTCTCTGAAACTGGTACGATTCCATGACGAGCCTGTAGCTAAAAGGAGCTGTGGCCTCTTGGGGGAGTGAATGGCGGTTGTAAGACTGTCTCCAACAGTCCAAAACCATATACGAGTGGATTGGGTAGCCTACAGTAAATGAGTGCGTGACCCAAAACTCACCTTTTCCAACGGCCCACGCATACTCCATCCCGAGCCCCGACTTCATCGCCCCCATCCCAATCTCCGACGAGTCCGCCGCCCTGGAAGACGAGCCCTCGAACCATCCTCCACCGGCTGCCCCCTCTCTCCTCTGCTACTGCCAGCAAGGCGAGCCCTCGAACCTTCCAGTTCCACTCCATCCATCGCCGCCCTCCTCCTGAGCACCCGAAACAAGAGCAGCGGCAACCGCTGCCAACAAGCAGAGACGGCTACGGCGGCGCCCGCGCGCGCCCTCCCGACGATGCGGCGAGCCACACTCGTGCTTGCGCTCGGGCTCTCCCTCGCCGCCCTCTTCGCGGCCCAACTCCTTCTTTTTCCACGGCGCTGCTGCCGGCCCCGCACGCGACGCCCGCGCCCTCGTGCCACCGCTCTGCCCCGCATTCCGCGCCCGCCTCGCCACCGAATCGGGCGGAATCTGAGGGGGTATGGGGTCGCCAGGTGCGGGGAGTAGCGGCGGCCACGAGTGCTCCTTCAAGATCCTCCTCATCGGGGACTCGGGCGTCGGCAAGAGAAGCCTCCTCGTCAGCTTCGTCGCCGCCTCCCACCTCAACGGCGACATCGCCCCCACCATCGGTACGCACGGCATCCGTCGCCACGCCATGCCTCTGCTGCGCTGCGCTGCGCTCCACCTCCACTCCCTCGCTTGCTGTCCCTCCTTCAACCACGATGGGAGCCTCCAGATTTGGGTCACGACGGAGAGAGCACGCTAATTTGGGTTCCCTCTCTCCTTCTACACAAAATGGATTTCTCTTTTGCCTACTCCGTTGGAGACCATTTTCTCACTGTGTATGATGCATTTTGGGTATAGGTCACCGTATGCCAAGGCTGTTGGAGACGGTCTAAACTATTGAATGTTCAGTGCGCGATTCCTTTCACTGGCATTGGTTGCCCACAGTTTTTGGTTTCTTCCAACTGCAGTCAAAAGTGGCCTAGAGAGTCTTGAACCAAGTACTTCGGGAATATGGTCCAGCCGACCACGCATGGGTGAATTTACTTTGGTTGTTCCTTGAATGGCATCTAAGGATTTATTTTGATCTCCAGTTACAAAAGTTAAGTTAGAGAGCATGGCATCTATACCAGTGGGCTGTGGCTTCTGTAGATTACTCTGTTTTGTATCCGTGTAGTCAAAGGGGACCATGAACTTATTAGGGTCAAAACAATCTTGCTTTACTTTCCTTTCACCTTTTCTTTTTATGATAAAGTTTGCTTGTATCCTAGCTTTTGTTCCTTTGAGAAAGTGATAGCGGCTGGGACATGAACCTGATCAAAATAGACTTGACATGTGCGCATGGAAATCCCATGCTGCTATCCTTTTGTTTCTTTCTTAGGCATGCTGTTCAGGAACAAAAATGTTTTATGATGCTCTAGTCATAAATTCAACAAATTCAAAGTAATAATTGCAATATAATGGTATCAAGGTAAGCTTTGCAGATGTTGAGCAGAGGAATTAACTCTTGGATCATATACATAGCATGTACGTGAGGCCTTGAAGAATCAAACAAATTAAGTCTAACAAATTGTCTGTAATGTAACCATGGCTTAAAGTTGGTAACAGTAAGCTGTTGTTTATTTATTTATAAATGAATAAAAGGAAAATTACTGATTATTTGAGGGTAACAGTAAGCTGTCACGCTTTACTTTTAGATGGAGAAGTAGATTATTTGACAATGTAGAGTTGATTACTGGGTTGGTGGGTGTTTTGGATGAATCTTATCACACTTTACCACACAGATATGTCCCCGTGATACCCTTGCTTTTTCTATGTAGAAACCAAACATCCTCAAGTAAATGTAGGGTCAATGGTACTTACCGAAAGGGGGCAACCATACAAACAAAATTAAGATAGCTTGGATCCTTGGGATTAGGCAAAAACATGATTAAGCTAAGATTTTTGACTTTGTTCATACATTCGCAGAACATAGTCATGGCTGTTTTTATTTCAGACCATACATGTACTCATTCAGAGTTATAGGATACCAAAGAAAGGTTTGTCAAGATCATAATAGAGGCAAAAGGAATATTTCTCAGCTGACATTTAGCTGTTCTACATCCACGATTTTTCAGTTGAAACTGCAATTTCTTTTTGGTTTATATCTGGTGATATCAGAAATCTCAGTTAGGAGTTTGCTTTTCGGCCTACTGTCCCAGGATCTCCTGCTACTTTTTACTTTATGTAGATTTTCTTTAGGTCTTGATTTTTAACTTTGATAGCGGCAAATATTAACTTATTCATAGTCTCCAGAGTTTACGATTAAGTGGATGGATCCTTTACGTTTCTAGTGACCAACAGAGCTTGCAAATCTAAGGCATCTCCCATAAGCAGAGTCCACTAATTATTAGTAGTGGGGATTAGAGGATTTTGGTGCAAGGCTTCATCATTCTTCTCAGTGCATATGTTGTAAAGTAATCTGCTGCTCTCCTTTACGACCGACAGCGGCAGGTGCTGAAAGGGCTCCACTGCCGCACTGTAGCCACAGTAGGAGCAGACGCCAAAGTCAGCTCTGTTGTCACATCTAGTCACTATAGTAGCATGGCAGCCTGACATGTCTGTGTACTAGGATTAGACGGGTAGAGTTGTATATATAGCTTCCCATTGCAACTCAGTAAAGAGAGCGAGTTCTGTTTTGCCATCTCCTCTGGAGAGCTCGGGCCAACGCTGGTGCTTATGCTGTGTGTGTGCACTCTGTTCTCCCTCCCTTCTTCTACCTCTAACCATAGTGTGTGGTCGGCAACACCGGTGAGCGGCCGTGTAACACCCTCGGTGTTACACTGTTTAGTTTTGCTAAAACACTGCATCAGCATCATACGTATGTGTAATTGTATGTAAATATATGAGTTATAGAGTATAAAGTAATGTACATAACTTGAAACGTTCGTCGACAACACGAAACAAATGCTACATTTCATGTCGCTTTATATCGTTTAGGGTTCTAAGTGAATTTTTATCGAACAAAAATTCTATAGAACGCTTATGCGATACTTTGATAAAGTTCGTAGTACGAACTTCGTAGGCGATGATAAAATACGTGCGGTCGAGGACGGGGTTCGCTAGCTAGTGTATCAAGTAGCTTGGAAAAGGAATTCGACGCGTAACCGTTTGAAGCTTAGTCATTTCGCGCAAGTCTGAAAATGGGTCGACGAAGCCATGTTCGACCATTTTTGTAGAATGATCGGGTTAAATAGTGGCATGATGTTTTGGCTTAGTTTGATAGCCCTATGTACCCTCTGGAGTATAGGATAACTGGTTTTGCTTTTGGATCATCGGGTTTGGGTTTTTGGGATGCTTTAAAAAGTGTGCACGACACGGTTTCTACCTTCGGGTGCTGTCACCGCCTCGGATTGGCCTGGCACCGCTGCACTAGCTTGCCCAGTGCGCGCTGCCGCGCCGACCGCGTAGCCACTACCACGCCTGTGCACGCCCGCCCGCGCGCATGGCCCTGCGCTGCCGGCCACGGGCTCCTGCCACCATGCGCTGGCGCGTAGCTCGCACCGCCAATGTTGTCGTTGCCGTGTCCTGGCCGCCTGCCCACGCCCCTGCCAACGCGCTGGACGGACTTGCCGCCGGTCCCTCGTTGCAGGCCGCGCTGTCACTGCTGCGCCTGGCACGCCACGCACACACACGCCGCACGTGCACGTCGTGCCTGGCGGGCCTAGTCTTTCCTCCATCGTCGCGTTGCGTTGTGGTCTAGTCATGCTCCGCCTCGGCCGCCGCTGCAGCGCGGCTACTGCTGTAGTTGACTTGCACCGCTGCACGCGTGAGCTTGCCCACCTGTCTCTGCCAGCACGCCCGTGTTTGATGTGACGCGACGATGAAGCTCTCCCTGGTCGGCGCCGTCCACTGCGACGCAAAGGACCGGGCATCGTCGGCTTGCGTGTTAGGCCATGCAGCTAGCCGTCCAGAGCATGCCTCGCGGTTCCCCACAGCCCTATAGCCCGTGCGTGATTGATCGCAATGTGCGCGGCTGGGTCACGCCACGGCAGCCACGAGACAAGCCTTAACTGTCCTCCCCTGTCTCCATTGTCGCCATGGCCGATGGCCTGCTCCCTTCGATTCGTCGTGATGGCAGCACCGTAATCTAATTAGCCACGTTCTCAGCTCCACTGGGTAGCCAACCGACCCCACCTTGCTGCTAGTACCGCCGCACCGTGCTCTAATTTGGAGCTGCCGTCCGCCGGGTCAATAAGACCACGTTGGCATGCGTCGTCAGCAAGCCACCTTTCCAAAGCAGCTCGCGGCAATTCCTTGCACCACCAGCCTTGCCTCCACCTACTAATCACCCTACGCACCTCGACCGAAGCGCTACCGCAGCCTAGCCTTCCCTAACGTGGTTGTGCCATCACCGTGCACCACCGCACCATCCATGCGCACGCGGCTAGCTCGGCTCGGGCCATCTCCGATCGAACCGCAGCCTCGGTGGGTTCCGTGGTGAGTCCCTTGAGCTCACTAGCTACCCCTTTTGCCCTGGCTTCGCTGTCACTCACCAGAACGCCACCGCCGTGGCTGCAGGGTATCCACCAACGTGGTTCGACCTCGTTGCATCGTCCTGGCTCACGCTTCCTTTGCTCGGCGCTTCGCGTTCGCTCCTAGGTAAGTGTCGGCCCCATAGTTAGGGCGGGGAAGGGCTGATGTGGCTGGCGTAGCCACCGGTGCCAGTGCCGCCGTGCCGGTGCGTGCGCGGGTGCCCTGGGGGTATCGCTGTTGTGAAGATAGAAAGTTTCGAGAGTGTAGCTATAAGATAGTAGACTAGTAGAACAGTGCGCTTAGCGCTCGCATGATTATAGAATAGTCTGAGGGCATTTTTGCATATTGACCGGCGCGCGCGGGTCCTCCCCACTGTGGGCCGTCGTCGCTCTGGGCTGGGCCACGCCCACGTGGGCTACACCGTGCGCTGCACGCACGCGCGTCGCGCCGGGTTGGGCCAAGCCAAAGCGCGTTGGGCCGCATAGTAGAATTGGATTTTTTAAATTCCAGTAGTGTATGAATGTTTATTCAATAATAGTTTGAGCTGAACTTTGAAAAATAGTAGTAAATTCTATAGATGTCCAAAAATAGTGAAACCAAGTTTGTTAGCTTCGCAAAAATACCATCCACCTGTTAGTGCATCAAGATTACAGTTAGCTTCGCAAAAATACCATCCACCTGTTAGTGCATCAAGATTACAGTTAGCTACGACAATGGTAGATTCATAAATTCAAACTAGAGAGCTTAGTATTATGTAGACTAATAATTGTAGGAATTTTTGTGGTAAATTGGTGATAGCTATAGCTATAAAAATTTTACAGTAGGCTCACTAGATTATTATGTACTTGCTGTAAATTTTGTAACCCTAGAGTAAGTTGATAAATAGAGTAGCTATTATCCTTGCGTTATCATATATAGATTAAGTCGGTATTAGGAGTAAGAATACCTTTAGTTGCTGTGGTAATGTATGTCTTGCTTCGTACTTGTTAGTAGTAACAGTATGTAACTTAGTCATTGAGGAGTACGAGGAGGAGATCCTCGTGCAGGAGGGAGCCCCAGAGCCTTTTGGTGCTGACTTTGCTGACCCGTCGCCTGCCCAAGGCAAGCCCCGGTACATAACCCCTATTTTATGATTACTGAATATATATATATATATATATATATATATATATATATATATATATATATATATATATATATATATATGATGTGTAGTTAAGTTACAAGCATTCTATGGAAACTACACGCATAAATATAATTACATATGAGTCCTACTAGCATAGGTAGAGTAGTTGCTATGCTCAGGATGTCGGTAGCATGAGTAACCTGCCGTTACTCACAAATAGGTGATAATTATGATTGCTCATGATAAAATAATGTAAAGGTAAATGGTGACCGGGCATGGATGTGGTTACGGTACTAGTGGGTGTAAGGGGTTTTGTCCTACGACCAACATGGCATGGCTTGGTTACACTTTTTCCTTGTCCATGTCGATTAAGGACCGGTCGTTGCAACGGACGCTAGGCAAGTCACAGATCTATTGTCCCGAGCACATACTTGGGTATGGGCGCAGGGAAGACTTGTTGCTCTCTTGTCGTGCATCCGGCTCTTTCCAGACCGACTGATTGGAGGTGGAGACGGTGGAGGTCCTTGCACCGCACTGAGTCTAGGACTCAGGAGTGGGGGCTTGGAGTCCAAGTTTGGATAGGGACTTGGACACCCAGGACATGAGGGTGGTGGGTTGGTCCTTGTGCCTAGGGTACAAGCGGGGCGTGTGTTTTCGGGGCACCCAGCTGGGGACATTGATTCGTGGATCGGCGCCGAGTCGGTATGACTTGTCTTAACTCTAGCATTGTAGTAAGAACTGAAAGATGGATGATGATGAAATAGAAATGATTGCTCAACTCTTGCTTGAAAGTAGAACATGTGCTTATATAGACTGGATAGATAATAACTTAATACGGCCGATAATAATAACATAAATAAGGACTCACTATTAGTATTGCTTTCTATCAAAGGAAACCAGCAAACCATAAAACTTATCATACTCCTTAGAGTCGGGAAATTATTCCCACTAGTCGGATAAGTCTTGCGAGTACATTGTGTTGCAGGTAATGCATGAGAAGTACCCTTGTGTGGAGGATTCTTCTGGTAGGCTCAGACGGATCCTCGTTTCTTATCGCTAAATGTTTATTTCTAAATTCCGTTGTTTATTATTTCGCACTCTGACATTTGGTAATGTAATAATATAATTTTTAAGAACTTCGGATGTATGAAATGGACAAGTATTGTAACTCGTTCTCATTATTGGATCCTTGGGAAAAATATGGATCTTTTGGGTTCTCCCTTGGGGTGTGCCCGATGGATACCGCCGCTGTAGCTTGCTTGCGGGGTTCTTAGTGTCTGGTGGAAGACGAGTACCTCCGTAAGTGTGCTATTTCGGGCGGTTCTGCCATAGATGGTACCAGAGCCAATAATGGTTATGAGTTTCATCACTCTTTTTGAAAGTTTAAAATTTTGACCAACAAAAGTTTTGTGAAAAATAGGATGCACAAAAGTTATGTAATTAAGTATCAGCCCTAGCAATATGGTCTATCTAGGATAGCGGCACTGGTTTTATCTAATCCATTTTATGTAGGTACACTAACTTATGTTGCGTAAGAAATTGCTTAGTATATGGAAAGTGAGTGTACGATGTGTCGAAAATTTACGAATGCTGCTATATTCCGGCTTGAGTGAACGTATAGGACGATACATGCATCATGATAATAGCATCTTGCTTAAACTAAAATCCCCCCTGCATGTATAATTGGAGTAGTGAAGTGATAGGATTAACTAAAAGAATGCCTTAATAAATGTGCTGTTATTTCTCTAATCCCTTACTGCTGATCGGGAAGGATGTTTTAAATGAATGGTTCCTATCTCTTACATATAAATCTAAGGTCTGGACATGGGAGCACCAGTGCTGGGGTGGCTCACGGTCTTGGTGAGGGCCAAGGCAAGAGTGGCCGGGCCAATGAGCACGGCAGCGGAGGGAGTTAGGAGGCTCCACTTATGGCTCCTTATCCTTTTCCACCGCCGCCACCGCCAATGACTAACGCTGAGATGATGGCAGAGCTGATGGCTGCTCATCGTGAGTCAGCCCGTGCCATGGAGCTTATGGCACAAGCTATTGCTGGCTTCGCCCGTGGAGGCCACGGGGGCAATGGTGGGAATAGGGATGATGCCCACCGTCCTAAGGGACCCTCCTCTTACCAGGATTTCCTCAAGACCCACCCGCCCATTTTCACCCCAACAGATGAGCCCCTAGATGCGGAGCACTGGCTTCGCATTCTGGAGCAGAAGTTTCTGTTGCTCAACGTGGTCAATGAGCAGAAAGGGCGCTTTATAGTGCAACAGTTATTGGGATCCGCGAGTGCATGGTGGGATACCTTCCATGCCATGCAGTAGCCAGATCATCCAGCAACCTGGCAGGAGTTCACCACAACATTCAGAGAGTTCTATATTCCTATTGGTGTCATCAACTAGAAGCTGACTGAGTTCCTAGAACTGCGACAAGGGAGTATGATAATGATGGACTATGTTAATAAGTTCAATCACTTGTCTCAGTATGCTGGCATCCATGTGGACACTGACAAGAATAAGAAGGACTGCTTCTTTCGTGGCCTATCTTATATCCTTCAGGAGAAGTTGTACACTGTGAACTATCAGACCTTCAGGGCACTAATGAACGCTGACATCGCCATGGAAGGCTTGCAGCGGGATTCCTAGGCAGAGTGGAAGAGGAAGCGGGTGGCCATGGGGTCTTCTAGCCACCCTCATACTCAGAAGGTATAGGTTGTCCGACGGGGGCCCTATCAACCATCAGGCGGGCATTCATTTTGGCAGCCCCAGCATACTTCTCAGACTTCTTCCACACAGTATCGTGCATCCCACTCAGCAAGGGCAGCCCTAGCAGCCTTAGGGATAGTAGGTCCCACCTCGCCAAGGATTTGGAAACAAGCCTGGCGCTTGCTTCAAATGTGGCAAAGATGGCCACTATGCCCGAGAGTGTCCCCAGAAACAGACAGCTTAGTCTGCTCAACCATCGGCGAACTCCAGGCTAGTCAAGCAGACTGTGATCAAGAGGAAGGTGCCAACCAGCAGATCTAGATAGGTGAATTTCACAGATGCTGAGCAGATATTGCAACAGGAACCAGCGATGGCTGGTATGTTCACCATTGATTCCCATCTAGCTTATGTGTTATTTGATTCTGGTGCATCATATTTATTTATGAGCATGGGATTTGTAGACCAACATAATATACCACTTATGGCTATACCGTATGCCTATTGAATCTGTACTCTGGGTTTGCAGATGTGCATCAATACCCGAACGGACACAGTAAGCTTGGTATTAGCCACCCACACCTATCGCCTACAGTTCATGGTAATGCCTGGGCAAGGCATTGATGCTATTCTTGGAATGAACTAGTTACGGGTGTATGAGGTAGTCTTAGATATGAAGCGGAGAAGTGTCGAGTTACGACTTCCTTCTTCTGAGGATAGAATGTCTCTTCTTGTACCCTCAGATCTAGTCTTACCTATTGCTGCCCATGCTAAAGCCTCTCCTAATCTTACCCCCATCCCTGTGGTATGTGAGTTCCCGGATATTTTTTCTGAAGATCTTCCTGGGTTGCCACTGGACAGAGAGGTGGAATTCTCCATTGAGTTAGAGTCTGGTACAACTCCTATCTCTAGACACCCATACTGCATGGCTCCAAGGGAATTGGCTGAGATGAAGAAGCAAATAGAAGAGTTGATGGAAAGATGTTTCATCCGTCCTAGTTCTTCACCATGGGGTTGCCTAGCCATTTTTGTGAAGAAGGATGGTACTCTGCAGATGTGTGTGGATTACCGCCCTCTTAATGCGGTAACAGTTAAGAACAAGTATCCTTTGCCCCGCATAGATACTTTGTTCGATCAACTAGCTGGTGCCAAGGTGTTCTTGAAGATTGACTTCCGATTAGGCTATCATCAGATCAAGACCAGACCACATGATATACCAAAGACAGCTTTTTCTACTAGGTATGGGCAGTATGAGTACCTAGTGATGTCTTTTGGTCTCACCAATGCTCCTGCCTTCTTCATGTACCTGATGAATTCAGTCTTTATGCCGGAGTTGGACAAGTTTGTGGTAGTATTCATTGATGATATCCTAATATATTTCAAGAATGATGAAGAGCATGCCCAACACCTCCGGATAGTACTAGCTCGACTAAGAGAGCACAAGCTGTATGCCAAATTCAGCAAGTGTGAATTTTGGTTAGATCGAGTGCAGTTTTTAGGGCATGTGCTGACACCTGACGGCGTTTCAATAGATCCCAACAAGGTGCAAGATGTATTGGATTGGAAGTCTCCCAAGTCCCAAGTCTGTGCACCAAATTTGTTAGTTCCTTGGTCTAGCTAGGTACTATCGGCATTTTATCCTGGATTTCTCCAAGATAGCCCAGCCAATGACCAAGCTGCTCTAAAATGAAGCTAAGTTTGAATGGAGCCCAGCCTGTGAAGAAGCCTTCCAAGCTCTGAAGGCATTTCTGACCACTGCTCCTGTGTTGGCCCAACCAGATATTGATAGACCCTTTGATGTATACTGTGATGCCTCGAAGATGGGGTTGGGATGTGTGCTTATGCAAGATAGGCGTGTGATAGCTTATGCTTCGCGCCAACTAAAAAAGCACGAAGTGAATTACCCCACTCATGACTTAGAGCTCGCTGCTGTGGTCCACGCTCTAAAGATTTGTAGGCACTATCTATTGGGCAACAAAGTGCATATCTTTACTGATCACAAGAGCCTCAAGTATATTTTCACTCAGTCTGAGCTGAATATGAGGCAAAGGAGATGGTTAGAATTGATAAAGGATTATAACTTGCAAGTCCATTATCACCCAGGAAAGGCCAATGTAGTGGCTGATGCTTTGAGCCAAAAGTCACACCAGGTTAAGGAAACAACTTTGTCTCTCAACCATGCAGAAGTGCTGGCTCACATTGCCTTGATCTCAGAGTTGCTTGAGCAGATTATTCTAGAGCAAAAGCAAGACCTCGAAGAAATTCCCCACATAAAAAAAATGATTGCCGAAGGGCGTGGCCCTCACTTTAGTGTTGATGAGCATGGTGTAGTGAGATACAAGGATAGACTGGTAGTTCCATTCAGTAATGAGCTGAGAAGAAAGATTTTGAGTGAAGCCCATCATTCAAAGCTATCTATTCATCCGGGCAGCAATAAGATGTATCATGATTTACGCCACTTGTACTGGTGGTCCAACATGAAGCATGACATCACCTGACACGTCGCTGAGTGTGACACTTGTGGTAGAGTTAAGGCAGATCATATACGTACTCTAGGATATCTGTGGCCCTTGCCCATTCCTGTTTGGAAATGGGAAGATATTTCCATGGATTTCATTATGGGTTTACCCCGCACAACCAAGGGCTATAACTCTATCTAGGTCATTGTGGATGGCCTCACCAAGTCAGCTCATTTCCTCCCAGTGAATTCTAAATATTCTGCCAGACAGTATGCCGAGTTGTACTTGGACCGGATTGTGACTCTACACGGAGTTCCCCTCACTATCATCACTGATAGGGGATCAATTTTTGTCTCACGCTTTTGGGAGCAACTCCAGGAGTGTCTTGGAACTAGTCTCCTCCACAGTTCAGCTTATCACCCCCAGATTGATGGCCAAACCGAAAGGGGGAACCAAGTGCTCAAAGACATGTTGAGAGCTTGTGCCATTTCTTTTCCTGAGAAGTGGGATGGATGCCTGAAGTTAGCTAAATTTTCTTACAATAATAGCTACCAAGAGAGCATTCGCATGGCACCATTTGAAGCTCTATATGGGAAGAAATGTCGAACGCCACTTAATTGGGTTGAAGTGGGAGACCGTGGATACTTTGGGCCAGAATTCATCAAGGAGGCTCGAGAGCAAGTTGTCCTTATTCAGAGTCATTTGAAGGCAGCTCAGAGCCAACAGAAAGCCTACGCAGACAAGCGAAGAAGGTCGTTGGAATTTGAAGTTGGGGATTATGTGTACCTCAAGGTGTCTCCTATGAGAGGGGTGCATCGGTTTGGTATCCATGGCAAGCTCGCTCCCCGATATGTGGGTCCTTATAAAGTTTTGAAGCAGTGTAGCCTAGTTGCTTACCGTCTATAGCTTCTCGATATTTTATCTACGGTACACAATGTGTTTCATGTGTCACAATTGAAGAGATGTTTGCGGGTTCCTAATGAAGCTATGGAAATTGAAGGGCTTCCCCTCCAGCCTGATTTGACTTATGTTGAGCACCCTGTCAAAATCCTGGATGAGAAAGAGAGAGTGACCAGGAACAGTGTGGTAAAGTTCTACAAAGTATAGTGGCAAAACCACTCTGAGGATGAGGCCACGTGGGAACAAGAAAGTTACATATTGAAGCATTACCCCCACCTTCTCTCTGGTTCTAATAGTTAGTGTGCGTTAAAAATGTATTTCTATTTCCTTTTCACACTAGGCACATGAAATCTTGGGTTGAGATTTTGTTTTAGGTGGGTAGATTTGTAACACCTTCAGTGTTACACTGTTCAGTTTTGCTAAAACATTGTATGAGCATCATACGTATGTGTAATTGTGTGTAAATATATGAGTTATAGAGTATAAAGTAATGCACATAACTTGAAACATTCGTCGGCAACACGAAACAAATGCTACATTTCATGTTGCTTTATATCGTTTAGGGTTCTAAGTGAATTTTTATCGAACAAAAATGCTATAGAACGCTTATGCGATACTTTGATAAAGTTCGTATTACGAACTTCATAGGCGATGATAAAATACGTGCGGTTGAGGACGGGGTTCACTAGCTAGTGTATCAAGTAGCTTGGAAAAGGAATTCGACGCGTAACCGTTTGAAGCCTAGTCATTTCGCGCAAGTTTGAAAAGGGGTCGACGAAGCCATGTTCGACCATTTTTGTAGAATGATGGGGTTAAGTAGTGGCATGATGTTTTGGCTTAGTTTGATAGCCCTATGTACCATCTAGAGTATAGGATAACTGGTTTTGCTTTTGGATCATCGGGTTTGGGTTTTTGGGATGCTTTAAAAAGCGTGCATGACACGGTTTCTACATTTGGGCACAGTCACCGCCTTGGTTTGGCCTGGCACCGCTGCACTAGCCTACCCAGCGCGCGCTGCCATGTCGGCCATGTCACCACTGCCGCGCCTGTGCACGCACGCCCGCGCGTGTGGCCCTGTGCTACTGGCCACGGCCTCCTGCCACCACGCGTTAGCGCACAGCTCGCACCGCCATTGCTGCCGTTGCCGTGTCGTGGCCACCTGTCCGCGCCCCTGCCAACGCACTGGCCGGACATGGCACCGGTCCTGCGCTGCAGGCCGTGCTGTTACTGCTGCGCCTGGCATGCCAAGCACACACACGCCGCACGCGCACGTCACGCCTGGTGGGCCCAGTCTTTCTGCCACTATTGCGTTGCGCTGTGGTCCTATCACGCTGTGCCCCGGCCACTGCTGCCACATGGCTACTGCTACAGTTGACTTGCACCGCTACACGCGTGAGCTTGCCCGCCTGTCTCTGCCAGCACGCCCGTGTTTGATGCGACGTGACGCTGAAGCTCTCCCTAGCCGACACTGTCCACTATGACGCAAAGGACCGAGCATCGTCGGCTTGCATGTTAGGCCATGCGGCCAGCCGTCTGGAGCATGCCTCATGGTTCCCCACAGCCCTATAGCCTGTGCATGATTGATCGCAGTGTGGGCGACCGGGTCACACCACGGCAGCCACGAGACAAGCCTCACCTGTCGTCCCCTGTCTCCGTTGTCGCCATGGCCGATGGGCCCGCTCTCTTCGATTCGCCATGATGGCAGCACCATAATCTAATTAGCCATGTTCTCGGCTCCGCTGGGTAGCCAACCACCCAACCAACCCCACCTTGCTGCTAGTATCGCTGCACAGCGCTCCAATTTGGAGCTGTCGTCCGTCGAGTCAATAAGACCGCGTTGGCATGCGCCGCCGGCAAGCCACCTTTCCAAAGCAGCTCGCGGTAATTTCTTGCACCACTAGCCTTGCCTCCACTAGCTAATCACCCTATGCACCTCGCTGCAGCATCCTAGCTCATGCTTTATTCGCCTGCTGCTTCGTGTTCACTCCTAGGTAAGTGTTGGCCCCGTATTTAGGGCGGGGAAGGGCTGATGTGGCCGGCGTAGCCGTCGGTGCCAACGCCGCCGTGCCAGTGCGCGCGTGGGTGCCCCAGGGGTATCGCTGTTGTGAAGATAGAAAGTTCCGAGGGTGTAGCTGTAAGATAGTAGACTAGCGAAACAGTGCGCTTAGCGCTCACATGATTATAGAAGAGTCAGAGGGCGTTTTTGCATATTGACCGGCGCACGTGGGTCCTCCCCGCTGCGGGCCGTCGTCGCTTTGGGCTGGGCCACGCCCGTGTGGGCTACGCCATGCGCTGCGCGTGCGCGTGCGTCGAGCCGGGTTGGGCCAAGCCGAAGCACGTTGGGCCGCGCGGTAGAATTGGATTTTTCAAATTCCAGTGGAGTATGAATGTTTATTCAATAATAGTTTGAACTAAACTTTGAAAAATAGTAGTAAATTATATAGATGTCCAAAAATAGTGAAACCAAGTTTATTAGGTTCACAAAAATACCATCCACCTGTTAGAGTAGTTAGATTACAGTTAGCTGCGACAATGATGGTAGGTTCATAAATTCAAACTAGAGAGCTTGGTATTATGTAGACTAATAATTGTAGGAATTTTTGTGTTAAATTGGTGATAGCTATAGCTGTGAAAATTTTGCAGTAGGCTCACTAGATTATTATGTACTTGCTGTAAATTTTATAGCCCTAGAGTAAGTTAATAAATAGAGTAGCTATTATCCTTGTGTTATCATATATAGATTAAGTCGGTATTTAGGAGTAAGAATACCTTTAGTTGTTGTGGTAATGTATGTCATGCTTCGTACTTGTTAGTAGTAACAGTAGGTAACTTAGTACCTTAGCCGGTAGCACTAGCTAGTAGTTAGACAGAGGTACTTTTATTTTAAGAGTTGCTGTTGCTATATTACTAAGTATTGTATCATCATTTAATGCATGTAGATCACGAGTTGGTAGAGTTCGTGCCCGTCGACGAACAAGAGTACGAGGAAGTCATTGAGGAGTACGAGGAGGAGATCCTCGTGCAGGAGTGAGCCCTGGAGCCTTTTGGTGCTGACTTTGCTGACCCATCGCCTGCCCAAGGCAAGCCTCGGTGCATAACCCCTATTTTATGATCAATGAATATATATATATATATATATATATATATATATATATATATATATATATATATATAATGTGCATTTAAGTTACAGGCATTCTATGGAAACTACATGCATAAATATAATTACCTATGGGTCCTACTAGCATAGGTCGAGTAGTTGCTATGCTCAGGATATCGGTAGCGTGAGTAACCTGCCGTTACTCACAAACAGGTGATAATTATGATTACTCATGATAAAATAATGTAAAGGTAAATGGTGACTGGGCAGGGATGTGGTTTGGGTACTGGAGGGTGTAAGGGGTTGTGTCCTGTGGCCAACATGGCATGGCTTGGTTACACTTTTTCCCTGTCCGTGTCGATTAAGGACTGGTCGTTGCAACGAACGCTAGGCAAGTCACAGATCTATTGTTCCGAGCACATACTTGAGTATGGGCGCAGGGAAGACTTGTTGCTCTCTTATCGTGGATCTGGCTCTTTTTGGACCGACTAATTGGAGGCGAAGACGGTGGAGGTCCTTGCACCGTACTGAGTCCGGGACTCAGGAGTGGGGGCTTGGAGTCCAAGTTTGGACGGAGACCTGGACACCCAGGACAGGAGGGTGATGGGTTGGTCCTGCTTGTGCCTGGGGTACAAGCGGGGCATGTGTTTTCGGGGCACCCAGCTAGGGACATTGATTCGCGAATCGCCAACGAGTCGGTTTGACTTGTCTTAACTCTAGCATCGTAGTAAGAACTAAAAAATGGATGATGATGAAATGGAATTGATTGCTCAACTCTTGCTTAAAAGTAGAACATGTGCTTATATAGACTGGATAGATAATAACTTAATACGACCAATAATAATAACATAAATAAGGACTCACTATTAGTATTGCTTTCTGTCAAAGGAAACCAGCAAACCATAAAGCTTATCATATTCCTTAGAGTCGGAAAATTATTCCCACTAGTCAGATAAGTCCTACGAGTACATTGTGTACTCAGGGTTTATTTACCCCTGTTGCAGGTAATGCATGAGAAGTACCCTTGTGTGGAAGATTCTTCTGGTGGGCTCAGATGGATCCTCGTTTCTTATCGCTAGATGTTTATTTCTAAATTTCATTGTTTATTATTCCGCACTCTGACATTTGGTAATGTAATAATGTAATTTTTAAGAACTTCTGATGTATGAAATGCACAAGTATTGTAACTCGTTCTCATTATTGGATCCTTGGGAAAATATGGATCTTTTGGGTTCTCTCTTGGGGTGTGCCCGACGGATACCGCCACTGTAGTTTGCTTGCAGGGTGCTTAGTGTCTGGTGGAAGATGAGTACCTCCGTAAGTGTGCTATTTCAGGTGGTTTTGCCACACATCGGCTCACCTGTGTGGAAGAACCAGGGGCCAACAAGTGGTATCAGAGCTGTACAAGCCATCGTCGGACTAACCGCTGGCGATGATGGATGGTTTGGAGATGGCGACAGCAGCGGCGCTGTTGTGGCTGCCTAGCCACGATAGGAGGTCATCGTGCGCATGGTGCGGGAAGTCAGCGGCATCAATTGGCCGACGCTGACTCGCACCAACTATGGCGAGTGGGCGGTGACCATAAAGGTCAAGCTCAGAGCCCGACGGCTCTGGAATACCATTGATAAGGGCACCGACAACGAAGAAGATTATATGTCAGTGTTGGAGGCTATCCTCGTTGCTGTGCCAGTAGAGTACAGGGAGCCGTTGGGGGCAAAGAACTCTGCTAAGGAGGCATAGGAGGCCATTGCAGCGATGCGCATCGACTCCAACCATGCAAAGAAGGCGACGGCCCAGCTGCTGAAGCAGGAGTACACCACCCTCAAGTTCAAGGATGGTGAGTCGGTGGAGGACTTCTCCCTTCACCTACAATCGCTCATCAGCAAGCTAAGGAGCCACGGCGTCACCATTGACGAAGAAGAGGTGGTCTCCAAGTACCTCCACTCCGTGCCGATGAAGTACATCCAGATCGCTCTCTCCATAGAGACGATGCTAGACTTGTCCACCCTCACCATTGAGGATGTGACAGGCCATCTATGGACGGTGGACGAGTGCATGGAGTAGGCCACAACAACGATGGACAGCGGCAAGCTGCTGCTGACAGAGGAGGAGTGGGCTGCCTAGATGAAGAAGTTCAAGCAAGCCTCCTCCAAGCCCGGATGAAGAAGTTTGGGGAAGCCTCCTCCAGCTACAGTGCAATGGCAAATGCCACGGCAAGGCTTTTTTTGGAGAAGAAGAAGAAGAAGGTCGACCCCAACGTCTGCTGGCACTGCGGGAAGACGGGCCATTGGGCAAAGGAGTGCCCAAATCGCAAGCCGAAGAAGAAGGCTAAGACTCATTTAGCATAGGCTGATGAGGATGATGAGGCCACTCTCCTGATGGCGATGTTCTATACACTGCACGACGTTGAGGCCAAGGAGAAGGGAGAGGTGATGGCGGTATAAGGGCACGGTGAAGTCTATCAACCTCGATGAACCATGCGCCCAAGTCCACCTCGGACGTGTGGGTGGCAGACATGAGCAACAGTGGTACCTGGACTCCGGCGCCAACAACCACATGATGGGCTCTAAGGAAGCCTTCTCCGAGCTCGACGACAACATGACCAACACAGTGAATTTTAGTGATGGCTTAAGGGTGGCGATCTAAGAACGCGGCAACATCATCTTCAGGTGCCAGAATAGTGAGCATCGCACGCTAACGAATGTATATTACATCCCACATATACGTTCAAGCATCATCAGTATTGGCCAGCTAGATGAGCGTGGTAGCGAGGTATTGATCAAGGACGGCGTCCTTAGGATCAGGGACTGGGAGCAATGGCTTCTTGCTAAGGTAAAGAGGTCTCAGAACCGGCTGCACCTGCTCAATTTGAAGGTGGAGCAGCCGATGTGCCTGGCAGCATGGCACACCGAGGAGCCGTGGCTGTGGCATGCCCGGTTCGGCCATCTCAGCTTCGACACGCTCGGTCGGCTGGAGAAGATGGTCCGAGGGCTGCCTCACATCAAGCACGCAGGCGAGCTGTGTGACAGCTGCCTGGCTAGGAAGCAGAAGAGGTTGTCGTTCCCAAAGTCGTCCAAGTATCACGTGGCGAACGCTCTCGAGCTCGTCCACGGCGATCTCTACGGGCCAATCACGCCAGCCACAAATAGTGGTCGATAGTACTTCCTCCTACTCGTGGATGATTGTAGTCACTATATGTGGCTGCAACTCCTAACGAGCAAGGATGAGGCAGCGGAGGTGATCAAGAAGTTCAAGGCACGCGTGGAGGCAGAGAGTGGCAAGAAGCTATGCGTGCTGCGGACTTATCACGGCGGTGAATTCACTTCGGTGGAGTTCACTGCGTACTGCGTGGATTAGGGTGTGGTACGACACCACACCGTGCCATACTCGCCACAGTAGAATGGCATGGTGGAGCGACGAAACCAGACGGTGGTCGGCATGGCTCGATCCATGATGAAGGCCAAAAGCATGCTGGCAAGGTTCTGGGGTGAGGCAGTGACCACGGCGGTGTTCATCCTCAACCATGCGCCCACAAAGGCCCTGAAGGGCGTGACGCTGTTCGAAGCTTGGTATGGGCGCAAGTTGAGCGTGTCCTTCCTCCGGACATTCGGTTGCATCGGCCATGTCAGGAAGACAAAGTCGGTCCTCACCAAGCTGGAGGACAGGAGCACACCGATGGTGCTCCTGGGCTACGAGGAAGGTACCAAGGCGTATCAGCTCTACGACCCACGCTGAGGCAAGGTAGTTGTCTCACGCGACGTCGTGTTTGACGAGAAGGCGGCCTGGGACTGGGACAGTCCGCGCATGGGGGAAGCTGACGGCTTCACCAGCACCTTCGTCATCGAGCACTTGGTCATCCACGGTGGTGGAGACGCTGGAGAGGAGGTGCCGACCACTCCAGCAACAGAGCTAAGCACTCCTAGGGCGGTGCCGACCACTCCGGGTGGGGTGTCGAGCACTCCAGGAGTGGTGCCGAGCGCTCCTATAGTGGTGCCGACCACTCTAGGACGGGTGTCGAACGCTCCCATAGCGAAGCCGAGAGGTCTTACCGTGGTGCCAAGCACTTCAAGACTAGTGCCGAGCACTCCTGTAGTGGTGCCAACCACTCTAGGAGTGGTGACGAGCGGTCCAGGAGTAGTGCCGAGCACTGTAGCTAGGGTGCCGAGCACTCCAGGTGCTGTGCCGACCACTCCGATGGAATAGGGGACTCCATCGATGCCGATCGAGTTCGCCTCACCTCCAAGCGACATCACAGAGTTCGTGGATGCTTTCCACAATGGTGAGGAGGTGTGGTTCCGCAGGCTGGATGACATGTCGGCGGCACAGGGTCCTTAGGCCTGGCGGGTCAGCTGCTTAATGACCTAGAGCTGCTTCTCATCAGTACAGAGGAACCAACCACGTTCACGCTGGTCGAGCGCGATGGAAATTGGCGACGGGCGATGCTGGAAGAGATGATGGTGATTGAGGAAAACAAGACTTGGGAGCTTGTCGATCCACCTCTAGGATACCGTCCGATCGGCCTGAAGTGGGTGTACAAGCTATGTGGCTACATCGGCTGCTGGGCGAGCTGACCGGTGTGGAAGCTCACCCACCAGTAGTGATGGTGGACAACTAGCCCGCCATCACCCTCGTGAAGAATCTAGTTCTCCACGACCGGAGCAAGCACATCGATGTTAAGTTCCACTTCCTCAGGGACTGTGTCGATGGAGGGCAGATCGTCATCAAGTTCGTCAAAGCTGGTCGGCAGCTCGCAGACGTCCTTACCAAGCCGCTCGGCCGTCTTCGGTTCACGGAGCAACCTGCTCCCCTGCACTCATCAAAAGGTAAAATTTTGGTCAAACCGTTCGGCCGTCAAGATGATCGGTATGGTGGAGGTTCTAGGGTTAGCAACAGGATTAGGGAAAGAATTGTAAAGTAATCTGCTGCTCCCCTGTATGTGCGGCAGGGGTAGGCGCCGAAAGGGCTCCCCTACTGCTGCACTGTAGCGTGGCAGGGGCATGCGCCGAAAGGCTCCCCTGCCACACTGTAGCCACAGTAGGGGCTGGGGCCAAAGGCAGCCATGCTATCACACCTAGTCACTGTAGCAGCTTGACAGCCTGGCGTGTCTGTGTACTAGGATTAGATGAGTAGAGTTGTATATATAGCTTCCCACTGCAACTCAGTAAAGACAGTGAGTTCGGTTTTGCTATCTCCTCTGCAGAGCTCCGAACAACGTTGGTGCTTATGCTGTGTGTATGCGCTCTGTTCTCCCTCCCTTCTTCTACCTCTAGCTATAGTATGTGGTCGGCAACACCGGTGAGCGATCGGTTCACCCGTGTGGAAGATCTAGAGGCCAACATATGTAAAATTCGTTTCTGATCATAACAGACATGTCACTATAGTTATTTCATATTGTCAAGTTTCGCTTTGACCCATTTTTTTTAGATAAAAACAAAATTCGAATGTGAGGGCTTATTATTATTACATGATACAGTGATATATAGACATGGTGCTAGTGTTGTGCGGTGCTGCTACATATTCAAATTTGAAAAGTCTCATAGTTAAGAAGTTCAATATCTGCTATCAGTTGACCAAAATTTTACCTTTTGATGAGTGCTTTTATTTATTTACACTATTGCAATGTGTGTTCTAATAATATCCATAGACAGGTCAGGAGCACCGCAGCCTTCCATTCCAGCTCTCTACTTCTTCCACTAAGCCTACAAAGTTTAATGTCACCATCAGTTTGATCCAGAGCATCTTGAGCATGATCATCCTTTGTTGGACCCTGCCTGCTTGTTCCATTCAAATAATAGACATTAAAAGTCCAAGACACTTTTTACACAAATATGTTCTCACAGCTAGAGCATCAAGAAAGGCCAAAGAAGATTTGAAGTATAGGAATGATAGTTGTCTCTACGATTAGGATCGAAAAGATTAACTAATCGATAAAAGTGGTCTGGGACAAGGTAATCTTGGTAAGTTGTCAATTAAAAATTGATGGCTAGCTTGGTTGAGCACATTGGTTTTTTTACTTTAGTTCCGTTCTTATCACATCAAAGTTCAAATAGATTACGTGACTAGTTGTAGGGAAAGATCAAGTGAAGCATTAAAACCTATTGAGTAAGTTCAATGAATGCACAGCCTGCACTTTGCCTGTGGATGGACATGCCTTTAAGCTTCATGATGCTTCTATAGCTTCTGTTAGTTGCCCTCTTGGACCATGCATGTTCTGTATTGTTCATGATATTGTGAATATATATATGTTATATAGCTAGGATAAGTCCATAGATTGGGGACTGATTTGACTTGCTCCCGTCCATTTCATTCATATTTTTTCTCCTTCTTGTGCTGCCCTCCGGATTCGTCCTTTAAATTTATAGCATTGGGTTGAGTGTTTATAGGGGGGACCAAGACTGCATTTTGCTCTAATTATATATTTCTCATTGGTGCTAAACCAAACTTATAGTGCAATACCCTCCTACGTACCTTTGGCTTTGGATGTATGAAATAATCCCTACCTTACATTCATCCTTTTGTCACCTTTTGACGTTTCTATGAATCAATCCCCTTGTGGCACTGCATCCTATTGTACATATCCATGTTATGTTCATCTACTCCATCAGTCCAAAAAGAGTATTTTAAAGATTTAAACAAATCATTTTTCCTTAAATTTGACTAATTAAGTTTATACAAAATAATATTGATATTTATATCTTCAAATAGGCTTACTATGTATTTAGTGTTAATTAATATCATAAATGCTAGTTTTTTAATAGATGCCGTTAAACTTAAAATTGTTGACGAAAATTGTATTTTTTTTTTTTGACTAGATGGAGTGTAGTATGTCATCTCTTGCTCAAGCTATTCCCATAGAATTTTCTCCTCCTAAAGGAGACAATCTTTTCTGCACAAATAAATAGAAACTATCGATTCTTTTTTAAAGAATCACAGAACAATTCTGAATACTTGTTTTTAGGCAGAGGACAAATCTGAATGCTCGAACCACTCGTTCCAAGTTCCTGTCATGTCCCACAGCTGGCCGTTGGGCCCACTAGTGACCATGCCTACATTGCTTTTTTTTTTTGGGTGGGGTGGGGGGGGGGGGGGGGGTGCGGGGTGCAGGTAAACAGCTAGCTACCTTTGTAAAGAAAAAAATTGAGAGAAGAATCTGGATGTCAGTTTTGTACGAAAACTATGGTTTTAGATACTAATAATAATTTACTTCTTGTGATGATATAACAATGTATGGCCACTTGGGAATATTCAAGTCTTAAACTACCCTTGTCTTTGTTTTCCAGAAAATAGGTAGACAAGTTCAGGAGAAACTTACTCGCTGGAGGAATATGTTTATGTTGAGAGAAACATGATCTTGGGTTGCTTTGCTCCGTGCTTAAGCCTTGTCTTCAAAATCCAAAAGCTGGTTGACTTTATATTCTTAGACAATGCTACTAGACCGTGCAAGGTGGCCACAGCAGGGATCTTCTGTGAAGTGCTTCCGTAAACAATCATGTGGCGCAAGGTTTTGTTGTGTGCTGTTCACAGGTCCAAGCTTGCTGCTGCTGGTTCATCTCTACTCCACAGGGCAAGTTGGCCTCTGGATCTTTTTCACGATTCCTTGTGATTTCTGTTCAGACAACTAATGTGCTAAGTTTCTCTATAACTTTTATTACAACCCTTGCTCCTCAGCTGTTTTACTTGTATAACCAGTAAATATCACACGATACACAGTTTTGTGACTTCTATTAATATTGTTGTTCCGTGTTAACTTGAAAAAAATATGTCAAGATCTACTCATAACAAGAATAATCCATAATGTATAGTTTGTGTGTTCTTTATGATGCAAACTGACTAGTGTTCAAATGGCACATAGGAAGTAGTTTTATTTGACCTAGTCTCTCTAGGTAGGGCTTTGATCCAAGTACCAGTGTGGAGAAACATGGTTCTAGGCTCTAGTATCAACCCACAACATGCTTCTCTCTGTTTCTCTCGACCTTACACAATGGCAAGGCACCAAGATTGGCACACAAATTCCCCTAGACGCGAAACAACCGCAGCGGATCCTTCCCCTGCTGTTGTAGGACGACAAGGGCATGTTTTAATAATTACAGCTGCAGGGGACAACGATCTATCGGCTGTGAGGCTGGCTGTCCCCTCATCTCTCTCCCCTGGCGTCCTGGCCACAGGCCACACCGTGTAGTACTACTGGAGAGCGTGGGCTGAATGCGATATAAAAATTTCATAAAGATTTGACGTGACCCTGCACTTGGAGAATTTTTATATTAGCGCCCTATACATACTAGTGGATGGAGGCACTCCTAGCCAGGCTAGGCTGGATAGCTCACCGCGCCCTGGCCTGGGACCTTCTGTTCCTTTTTTTTCCTGCGACTTTTCTCTTCAGCAATCAGCAGCAGGCCAGCAGCAGCAGCGTATGACAATTCTGTTTAGGCCGATTGGTCAGATCCATCGTAGTTTGGAGCTCAACCTTTGTACACCTACTGTCGTGTACGGAGTAGTACATGAGTTGCTCAGTAGGAGTACTGGCTGCTGGCACATGTTGATAACCGATACTGACTGCCTCGTTGTTTGTGCGGCATGTAGCTACTTGTACTTAGGCCCGTTTAGATACAAGCCAAAAACAAAAAATTTTCAAGATTTCCCGTCACATCAAATCTTGCGGTACATGCATGAAGTACTAAATGTAGACGAAAAAAAACTAATTACACAGTTAGCCGAGAAATCGTGAGACGAATCTTTTAAGCCTAAATAGTCCATAATTGGATAATTTTTTCTAAATAAAAACGAAAGTGCTACAGTAGCCAAAAAAATTTGGAACTAAACGGGGCCTTATACAGGCAGCATTCAAGTGTATGCGAGCTTGTACTTGGTGGAAATATGAAAATTGTCATATAGCTTCCTCTAGGACAAATAAATGTCATGAAAATCAGTTCAATTTCTATAGGATTTGGGGGGGGGGGGGGGGGGGGGGGGGGGGAAGACAAATGAAACCTTGATTGGGGTTCAAATTTTCTTAGGCACTGTTCGTTGTGCTCCCAAACCAAAGGGGGTTGAGAGGGATTGAGGGTGATTAAATCCCCTACAAGTCAAAGTCCTCCTCAATCCCCTTGATCCCCATGGTGTAGGGATGAAACTAACAAGGCCTTAAAGTTGGAAAAAACATATAATTGGAGTCACAAGGAAAAATTAGTCCTGTTAATTGAAATATGCTGCCTGCAACAACAAAGATGGGTCAGATGTGTCTGGATGATATTGATGTCTAGTTTATGTCCTAAATCTTGTCATCTAGTTTATGCTCTTTATTGTTTTGGTGCTTTACACACTTAAATTTTTTAAAAGATAAAAGATGAACCAACCTTGGTGCATACATCCACACACTCGACTAATTGAGCTTGGCTTAGATTTCTTAAATTTTACATGTATTCACATTTTTTATAAACATGTTACATAGATGTGTCAAAACCTATTTTTGGATGTAGTATCTTTGTAATAACATCTACTACCTCCATTCCAAAATATAGCCAGGTTTGGGTTTGTCATAAGTCAGCCTATTTTAAATTTACCAACTTCATGGGAAAATTACTGCTATATCAAATAAGCATATTGTGAAAATTTATTTCATAATTTACGTGATGATACTAATTTGGTGTCCTAGATGTTGATATTGTCTCCTATAAATATATTTAAACCTAACAGTTTGACATAGCTAGGGCACTCAGAATTAGCTATATATATTAATTATGGGATGGAGGGATCGAGTAGCTATTTGTTTGAGTAATCTAGAGTCTTGTATGAGTACTCTAGGGAGTTTTGGATGCCTTTGCATATGTAGCAAAGGTCGTGAATCGGAAAGGATAGCCCGTGTCATGCATCACTAGTATTTTATGCCAAAGAACTGAGAGCCGACCAATAGCATATTTAATTTTTTTACTCCAAAAATAATAGCAGAACATCTCTTTTCTTATACGTAGACATCCTGTGATTCATATTGAAAGTGGATATTCGCGCTGGTGATGATGAATTGATTTCATGTTTCGATGCTTCTACACATCAAACCAAGTACAGTACTTGATTTGCTATATATGTCTCTCAAAGCCTAAATAAAGGAAGAAATAACCTACTGCACAAGATTTATCATGGAACAAGAAGTATATGAACTCCATGCATGGGAATACAAGTTGTCAGAATGACTTTTAAGTTATGTAGAAGTCTTTATTTGAGCTTATCTTCTGGTGGTGCAGGTTGAGTGATTAACTTTCTATTAGCTAATCTACTAGAGTATTTAATAGAAGAATGTATCTTGGTGTTTCTTGTTAGTAGTTTTTCTTGCCCCTTAAGTGAGGTTTCCTTTGCTAAAAAAAAGGTGAGGTTTCCTAGGTGTTAACTGGTCCTACATACTCTGAGCGAGTGTGATCGCATATCACTTCAGCCATCTAATCTACATAATCTTGTTCCATTCCAATTTTTTTTATTAGCTGAATCATTTTCCATGTGTTTAAAATTTTCTTTACTAAAGACCATCCGGTAGACTACTAAAATGTCATGCCTTTTTTCTTTACCATAACTTATAATTGTGTTCTAAGACTTGTCCAAAAGTAATTACCATGCATGATTAGTTACCGTCTAATCTATTACTTGAGTGCATGCATATGCTCCTAGCCGTACAGGTATTGTCCCTTTTTTCTTATATATATACTCGAGGATGATGTCTTCTTTAATTAGTTCAAACAAAAAGAGGATGTTGTCTTCCTTAAGAGCTAATGAGCTATATATTCTTGCAGAGCAGTAGAACTCATGCCTTGCACTCTATCTTTCTTTTCTTTTTCTTTTTCTTTTTACTTTTGCGAACTCAGCTCACCTTTCGTCTTTCATGCCATGTGCAATTGTGCATGGTATATATCATCATACATTACTACAAGATCTGATCTTTCTCTCATGTGAGTCCGTGAGACTGTGACCCTCTGATGCGCACATTGGAGCATACTCTGACCCCTCTTGACTTTGGTGCCATGGAGAGAAGATCCTGAAAGATGTTTGTTCGTTTGACTTTTGCCTACATGTGGTGTTGTTGGGAACTGGGCAAGGAGTTGTTGGGCGCGATGAACTGATGGGATCGAACTGGAGTGTGTTAGGTTTCTTCACTGCATCTGTCTTGCAGAGAGCAGGAAAGACACCCCTTCTCTCTAGGAACACACACTCTCTCTGCAGGCCATTGGTGAAAGGCTATGGAGTACTACCAATGGCTTCAAGTGGTTGCTAGTTTTAAGAACCCTATTATATTTGAGATGGAATAATCCTTTTTCTGTCTGTTGCATTACATCAGATGTCAAGTCTCTGACTGGAAGCACATGGAACAGTTTGCACTCATAGCAAGTTCAACCATTGGTTGGCTACATAGGATTTGGAGAGGAGAGAGAGACAGAGAACGAAATATATAGGAGGGAGAATATAGAAAAGGCTATGCAAAAAAGTGGCAGCAAAAAAACAATATGAGTGGGGGCGATATACCTTTGTAGATTTGTAGTTTGCGTTAACAATTGCGATCGATGTCCTCTTTGGCCTAATATAATCCTTGTTAGTTTATCTCTCCTTTTGGCATGCATGGACCTTTGGTCCCCATTCGTTCTTGAGTGTGCTCCCCCTCATAGCCTGGCTTTCCCTTCCTTCAACTCCACTCAAGACTGTGCTCCTCCTAGCTACTTAATCTTGATGCCAAGCAACAAGGCTCCTCCAAACATCGATCAGCTTCCTCTTTCCCACTCTCTCACAAACACACTACTCCTACATACCAGGAGCTGTTCAAGGAGTGGTCCTCGGGAGAGAGGGAGGGAGAGATGCTGTACCGGGGGGGGGGGGGGGGGGGGGTTAGATTTTGGAACATGTCAAATCACAGCATTTGATGCACCAGGAGGTTAAAGTCACAAGTTTTTTTTTTCTCTGTTTTTTTTCTTCGTTTCAACTATACTTTTATCTCTACTGTTTGAGTGACGCGTGAGAGAGTGAACCAGCTGCTTCTGCTTGTTGTCTTGCTCACTTTGGGCATTTCTCACTCACTTCCCTGCCCACTGTGGTCTGATGCCAAGTTTCCCCTTCTCTTCATGCTACATGCCTTTGCCTTGAGGTAGTATGCATAAGAGCATGCCGCGGCAGGGAAGAGTGACTAGAGTAGATTCCCTTGGTGCACACAAGTTACACAATCCACAGGCGCCAGTGGTAGTCTATAGGCCTTGCACACAAATGCAAAGATCTCTTCCCTCTTGCCACAAGGGATAAGATCTCTCTCCCTATGACCTTTTGTTTCTTTTGGCCCCTGTATGTGTATGCTACTTGTATTGCTCTCTGTCTCTGCATGCATATGCATATGCCATGTACTATACATTCTGATGCCATGAGTATATATACGTGTACAAAATATTTTTGCAGAGTTGGAAGCAAGGGATGATATCTGCTGCTTGACACAGAGGCACATGTCCGTTTTGGTGGGCAATGATGGTGTGCAGGTGGAGGTGATGATAGTTTGCCTTATCTGGGGACCGAGACATTCCATCCAAGGCCGCCCAGTGTCATCCTGCCTCACATTCACAGCTTTCACCCCTGGCTGCTGCAATATTCCATTTGTTTGCTAATGTGTTGTATCAAGATGTGCCTTCGAGGATGTGAGTCTTCACTGCCCTTCTCTCTCTCTCTCTCTCTCTCTCTCTCTCTCTCTCATGCATCAGCATGCGTACATACACCTGCACTGTTGCTTGGGCTAGGATTGCATGCGATCCTTCGAGCAAGAACGTAGCCAGCCAATCGGGGAGGAGTGTAGCTGCAGGTTACTTGTGGTAACAAGCGTGTGTGTGCAATGTGCAGCACTGACATACCGAGGGCCAGGTGAGGGTGTGGTGTGCTCTTCTTCTCGCAAGTAAAGTTATCTCATCAGGGTCATCAATGGAGATCCCACCCTGGGACAAAACATGATTAGTCTGTTCGGCTGGTGCTGATATCATCGTATATGATCATGGATTATTACTGTTGGCTGGTTTGGTGTGAGAGAAAAATACGCTAAAAATTTAAGTGAGATATTGTTGGAGAGTCGGCTCTGTCTAGTCTCTATTCACCCATTTAAAGCATTGCGTGTGCACACTCACATAGAGAAGAGAGAGAGAGAGAGATGGTAGCCTAGCCGTCCAAATCGTCAGACTATAATACTGATGTGCAAATCTTTTGGAAAGGGGGCATCCTGAGGCTTCCACAATGATTAAAGAGTTCCAACTTGCACTGCCTATTACTCTCAAGATCAGCAAACGGGTTCATACTAATTTGATGTCATAAATCTTAACTTCTTTTCTTATAAATTCGGTCAAAGTTTAAAAATTTTGATTTAAAACAACTCTATGAATCGATTTATTCAGAAACAGAGGGAATGATAAAACTAGGCAAGTAACAAAACAGGATTACTGGTATTGAAAAGCCATGCATCCATGCTAGCTTGCACTGCTACCCAACTTAAAAGCGCGGAGAACAATAAAAGCGCGCAAGACCAGTGTGATCATTAGCTAGGTGCAAATAGATCGATAAAAACAAGCCTTCTCAGAGAAGTTCCTAACTACTGTCTAATGACCAAAATCTATATATGCTCTTGTCATAAACTTTTTAGGATGTCAATTTGTATAGAAAAAAACCATTATTAATACTGCCCCGGAAAAGTGGACACTTGTCAAATTTAATTGGTCAAACAAAGGTGCATGGTATGGTCGTCAACTCAAAGTGGTTGACACAAACTATTTTCTGGTCACAAGATGGTTTCCTTGCATAATATCTAGGACACGATGGTTTGATTATGTGCATCACTTCCACTGGTCAACATGTTACACAAAAATCAGCTAGTTTCAACAACTGGTTTGTGGAGGTACTCTACTCCTACCTGTTTTCTTCAACCATGCATATTCCCCACTACCGGACTCCTTGAGTTTGCCGAGTGCCCGAAACACTCGGCAAAAGACATAAAACACTCGGCAAATGGTTCGCCGAGTGTAACACTCGGCGAACAGCACTCGCCATAAACAGTGACGGCAAAGCCAACTTTGCCGAGTGCCATTTATCGGACACTCGGCAAAGTTTTTGCCGTGTGCTGTTTGGCTCTCGGCGAAAAGAAACAGTCATAACGCCAGACCTGCCGTTAACGGCGAATTCGCCGAGTGTCAAACGGCAACGCACTCGGCAACTAATTAAACATATGCCGAGTGTCGCGCTGGCAGACACTCGGCAAACGTTTCTAAAACAATATTTGGTTTTAAAAAAATAGCTTTTCGCCGAGTGTCTTGGTGATAACACTCGGCAAATTGCGTTTGCTTTGCCGAGTGTCTTGGTCATAACACTCGGCAAAGCCTCAGAAATCTGAATTTTTTTTTGTTTTTTCATTACATTTCACAGCACACACACACACACACACACACACACACACACATATATATATATATATATATATATATATATATATATATATATATATCACATCACAGATATATTACACAGCACATATATCACATATATATCATCTCCACACAGCACATATCACATACATCACAATAATCCACAATGGTACACAAATTTCATACCACAATACCAACATAAGGTTCGAGTTTAAAGTATCCACCACAAGTGCATTACAAGCATAAGTGCAACCAAAGAAATAAGTTCAATACATGAAAAGAAGCAAATCACCAATTAGACCACGGCGACTACTGCGGTGTGTCATGAGGTACATCGTTTCATGCCGCCGATTGACCCTGCGGTAGCGTACGTGTTAACTGTGCCGAAACATTCTCAATTTTTTACCATAGCCTATACGTATGATATCATGACAACTCGATGAATTTAATGATTTTCAGACTTCGTTTGCTTTTTATAGAATTTTCAAACGTTTCCGCCACACGTTTGTGGTCATGTTTCGCGAACACGATGTTCGAAATTTCTGGTCTGGCCCTGGATACGGTCTCACATCAGACTCAGTGACAAGAATATCATTTTTTTATTCACTTTTTTCGGATATTCGAAGCACTTGCGGTTCAAATCCAAAAAATTACCGAAAATTCATTTAACTAAAATAAATTGACGAAATATAGTAAAATCACTCAGAAATGTATAAAACTTCAACACAGAGCAACAGGTATTGTAATACAACAGTACAAAAAGTTTGGGTGGCAAAATCAAAAAAAAAATTGGTTTGCCGAGTGTCAGATGGTGACACTCGGCATATAGCATGAGTTGCCGAGTGTCGCAAGGTGACACTCGGCATATAGGTGGGTTTGCCGTGTGTTAACATGTGACACTCGGCAAAATGCTAACGGAGGTCGACGGTGTTACCTGGACATGAAGTTGCTGTGTGTCTATTGTTTGCCGAGTGCAGGCACTCGGCGTATACAATTATGCCGTGAGTTTTGTGTTTGCCGAGTGTCGTCTTTGGGACACTCGGCAAACATGTTATTTGCCGAGTGCCCGAAATCTTGCCCACGGCAAAGCTGGGGACACTCGGCAACTTAGGCGTTTCCGGTAGTGCCCATTGACACAAGTAGTAGATAATTTGCAATTAAAATTATGTAGTGATTTGGCTACTTGAAATTGCAATCTTGTGTGTATGTATTATCACCATATGAGTTGTAGATACACAAGGCTTTCTTTCTAAATATTTACTCAATACTTACGGTAGGAAAAACCGGCCTGTACATTTCACAATTCTTTTGGATCCAATTAAGCATTGCTCTGTAGGTTGAGGTGTAAATGTGTAGTCTGTCTCCTAGCCAGGTCATTTTTTTTTTGTTTTTGTTTAGTGTAATAAACTTTGTTGTATTCGATGCCATCTAAGCCCTTCCCTGCTTGTAGTACTAGCTTGTGTTGGCACTTTGCTCTCTTTTAATGAATTTTATGCTTAGGCGTGTTTGCCAAAATAAGAGTAAGGTTGAGATCAAAAAATAATCTGGTGACTTTTTATCACATTTATAACTTGATTTTCGCTGGACATTTATATACTTGATTCCATTTAGTTAGTTTGAATAAAGAATTATTCTCTCTATCTACATACATAAGCATTTCCAACATTCAAAATTTCTCCACAGATATAAGCATTTCTTGCCTAGCTATAATGGTCTATACACCTACCATTTATGGCATTACATGAATAGGGAGGGGCTAATTATAATTGCGTGACTGAGGGGCATCACAGTATTTTCTTGTCTTCCTTAATCTATCCTAAAAATTCTAGAAATATGTATATTTGTAGCCAAGACAGTATGAAAATATAATTGCTACAAGTTTAATGGAATTTTCTCTACCTTTTTTTTCTCTTTATATTGCTAATTTGACGTTTCCCACAATGCTCATAAATATCTGCTTATGAAAATTTCTATTTTTGACAACACCGTTTTTCTTTACATCATTGTTCACCTAAACAGTCAACCTAGCTTGTTTCATGGTACACTGTTTCTATTTAATCGACCATTTATCCTATTTAAATATTCATTTCGCTCATTTAAATGGCCATTTAGTCCAATAGTGGAATAACGGTTGGTGTCTAATTAATTGTTTAACGTTTAGTGTTTTAGAAAACGCTCCTTTACAACCATCTGTTTTTCATTTTCATACTAGCAGAATTTCAATGTCATGCCAATGCATGCGTTTTCTTGAGTCCTATTTGTGTTATATGTTGGCCCTTAGATCTGTTTGTTCAACCCCCTGCATAATCCAACTTATTTTAGCTTTTTATAATTAGCTTATATGTAAGCCCAAATGTCAACAAATAACCCAACTCATTATAAGCTAGCTTATAATCTAGGACACTTAGCTTAATAATCATATA
Organism: Miscanthus floridulus; assembly: GCF_019320115.1. Classification (NCBI taxonomy): domain Eukaryota; kingdom Viridiplantae; phylum Streptophyta; class Magnoliopsida; order Poales; family Poaceae; genus Miscanthus; species Miscanthus floridulus. The sequence goes on from NC_089598.1 coordinate 84,449,664, forward strand.
AGCCATCTATAGCTTATTTCAGTTTCCACCCCCCAACCACCTATAAGTTGGATTATTTAACTGATGTTGGAGTAAGCAAACCGACCCTGAATAGAGGCGTGTTGTACGACGCCATTGCGTTGGACGCTCAAGAAACATAATCAACTCGAAGCATCTGTAAAATCTATGAAATTCCAAGGGGGGTGTTTGGATCTTATGGGCTAACAATTAGCCTTAGATAGATTTTGAATGGTAAATTAATAGCACGACAAAATATGAGCTAATAAGAAATAATGGAGAATTGGAGACTAATTGATGGTTAGATCTTAATAGCACACAATTGCAATAATGGGTTCAACATGGGGCTTAACATGAAACGTTGTATCCATTTTCTGTATACACACAAGCACACGTTGAATCAATGATCATCATCGAGTTCTCCTGGCTGGCTATGGCATTGGATCCAACGAGAACACGCACACGCACACGGATAAAAGGGTGTTTGGTTTATACTCCTAAACTTTAGTCGCTGTCCTATCAGATGTTTGACACATATATAGAGTATTAAATATAGACTAATTACGAAACTAATTTTATAACTTGCGACTAATTTGCGAGATAAATCTTTTAAGCCTAATTAGTCCATGATTTAACAATGTAGTGCTACAGTAAACATATGCTAATGATAGGTTAATTAGGCTTAATAAATTCGTCCCGTGGAGTACTAATGGATTCTGTAATTTATTTTTTTATTAGTATCCAAACACCACATACAACACCCTCACGTAACACCTCTTAAATTTAAGTCACCCGATCCGAACACTCCCGTAAACTTGGATTGCTCATCTGTCCAATGTCTCTATCCACCCATCGTAAACTTGCATTGCTCATCTGTCCAATGTCTCTATCCACCCATCGTCCCATCCATCTGGCTAGTAGCCTAGTACTCGATCTTTTTGTTTTTTTTCCTTTTCTTTATTATTGAGCGCATGCATGCAACCCAGTATTCGATCTGATAAACATATTTGTCCTAAGAATTTATAAAGTGTACCACAGAAATTTGGAATCACTGGATTCATATTTGGAAATGTTTTCATATGATGTCAATCGTGAACTGTTTAATGTATGTATGAGATGTTGACATAAAATTAACTGAAAAGAAAAGAAAAGAAAAGAGCAGAGGGAGTACTGATGTAAAGCAAAGCTAGCTAGCTTGGCACATCAAGTAGTTTTTCGTAGTAGAGTGTAATAGAGATTAGTAGCCTGGCTTAGCGTAACGAGTTTGCTCCACATTCTATGAATCTTTGGTTGTTTAGGCCCACCGTACCAATCCAAGGAATGTTTAGATTCCTCAATTCCTTCAGCTAGCCTCCCCAAATCACACGCATGACGCACCACGATCCACCAGATAAAAGACAACTCCTCCCTGCACACTCTCACTCACCCTTGCTGCCACCTTTCCCCTCCCTCCCACTTCTCTCTCACAACCAGCTCTCCCTCCTCTCCTCTCTCTCTCTCTCTCTCTCTCTCTCTCTCTCTCTCTCTCTCTCTCTCCCCCCCCCCCCCCCCCTCTGAGTTTACACAATGCATCTACTAGTAGCTGCTACTACTAGCTAGGTAGCTACCTAGGCTATGGCCGAGTAGGTAGTGGCAAGGTACTGTGTAGGAGCATAGCTGATGAGCTGCTGCAGACTCTCACACAGGCACACCTCTGTATTTTTGGCAGATGAGGATGTGCTGTCACGGAAGCTGCAGCTGCGAGGCCAGCCCCAGCCCCAGCCCCAGCCTCCCCAGATGCTGCTGCTGGACGTCGTGCTCCCCTATTAATAAACACGCCAGGAGATGAGATGCACGTCTTTCCACTCCACCCCCTCATGCTCCTCGCCTGCCATCACCGCCGACTCCGGCCGCCGCCGTTCCTCCGCGGGCTCGCACCTCTGAAGAAGAAGAAGCTCGGCCTGGGCGGAACGACCGTCGAAGCTATGCTCAGCTCACTCCACCACCACCAATCCTCCTCCTCCTCCGACACCGACAACTACAATGGCAACAAGAACGGCAGCAGCAGCAACAGTGGCGGCGTCCTCGCGGCGGCGGTGCCGTCCGCGCGGGACCTCGTGCTAGCCTGCGCCGACCTGCTGCAGCGCGGGGACCTCCAGGCCGCGCGCCGCGCCGCGGGGGTCCTCCTGTCCGCAGCGTCCCCGCGCGCGGACGCCGCCGACCGGCTCGCCTACCACTTCGCGCGCGCGCTCACGCTCCGGGCGGATGTCAAGGCCGCCGCCGCGGGCCGCCTCGTCGCCCCGGGCTTGGTGGCCGCCGCTACTTCCTCCGCCGCCGCGCTGCCGGCGTCGTCTAGCGCCTACCTCGAGTTCAACCAGATCGCGCCCTTCCTGCGCTTCGCGCACCTGACGGCGAACCAGGCCATCCTCGACGCCGTCGAGGGCGCGCGCCGAATCCACATCCTCGACCTGGATGCCGCGCACGGCGTGCAGTGGCCGCCTCTCCTGCAGGCGATCGCGGAACGCGCCGACCCGGCCGCGGGACCGCCGGAGGTGCGCATCACCGGCGCCGGCGCCGACCGCGACACCCTCCTCCGTACCGGCAGCCGCCTCCGCGCCTTCGCCCGCTCCATCCAGCTCCCCTTCCACTTCACGCCGCTCCTGCTCTCCTGCGCCGCTACCCATCATCAGCAGCAGGTCGCCAGCGCGAGCACCACGACCACCACTACTTCGAGCGCGGCCGCGAGCCTGGAGCTGCACCCGGACGAGACGCTGGCCGTCAACTGCGTCATGTTCTTGCACAAGCTAGGCGGGCAGGACGAGCTTGCCTCCTTCTTGAAGTGGGTCAAGGCCATGGCCCCCGCCGTGGTGACCGTCGCGGAGAGGGAGACAATCGGCGGGGGTTTCGACCGCATCGACGACCTGCCCCAGCGGGCCGCGGTTGCCATGGATCACTACTCGGCCGTGTTCGAGGCGCTCGAGGCGACTGTGCCGCCGGGGAGCCGGGAGCGGCTAGCGGTGGAGCAGGAGGTGCTCGGCAGGGAGATCGACGCCGCGCTGGGTGCCTCCGGTGGGAGGTGGTGGCGCGGACTCGAACGGTGGGGAGCCGCGGCGCGCGCTGCCGGATTCGCGGCGCGCCCGCTCAGCGCGTTCGCCGTGTCGCAGGCACGGCTGCTGCTGCGGCTGCACTACCCGTCGGAGGGCTACCTCGTGCAGGAGGCGCGCGGCGCGTGCATTCTCGGGTGGCAGACGCGGCCGCTGCTGTCTGTGTCGTCGTGGCAGTAGCCCACCGCCGGCACTGAGGACGAGCCTCTTCTACCTGCTGCGAGCATGCATTCATGCCGGCGGCGGCAACGACGGACTAGGGTTTGGCTCGCTCACTAGTCATCACTACCGCATATATAGAGCTAGTGTATATATATGAGCATTGCATTTTGTAGCAATAATATTGGTTGTTACTTGTTACGCACGTACTTAGCAAGATCTCATGGTGATTTTGGAGGACGATGAGTTTGTTGGGTTAATTGCAAGGAGGAGGAAACCCTAACCCTAGCTTGCTGTGGTTTAATTGCTGTTAATCTTAGCTGCTTGGATGGATGGTTCGTTGATTAGTACTCTCTTGTTAATTTGAGGAGTTGAGTTCATATATAGCCTTGCATGCATGGAATGGCGGCAAGTGAAGAGGTTGGCCTTGGTTAGACTAGCTAGCAATTACTTAAGTGTAAACTAAAATCGACTTTGCTATTTTCATCTATATATATCAATTTCTTCTTTCGTTTGTTTCTCTCAGTAGCTCATGTGAGCATTCTATATATATACATAGTTTAGTAGGAAGATTTTTTTTTTGTCTATTTGTTGGAGACCGACCTATTGCATTGTTAATTTTGATGTGAGAGATGTGTTACTATATATTGCCCTTCTTCTCACATATTTATTTGAGAGAGGTTTTGTTTAAGATGGACGTGTGATCTTGTAGAATGTCCTCCTCTGACCGTTCCTCATTTTCTATTCATGTGTACGTAATTTATTTTATATATCAGAGGCGTGGAGGAGAGGAGGATCTTCTAGCTTACTAGCTCACTTGCATGGCCTCGTTATATAAACATTCCTGCACTTCACTTGCCTGTTGGCTCTTGATGCCGTTGTTTGTATTTATATCCAATCATCATTCGTGCTTTGTCTAGCACTAGCCATAAACTAATGGCCATTTTGGTAGGCTGTTTGTGTGGGTGTAATCATCACTCCCGCGGTGTTGCAACTTGTCTGTGTATATATATATATATGTATGCTAAGACAACCTAGTGTTTTTCTAATGTCCTCTTGGCAGGAAGAAAGTTGGTGTGTCTCCTCTCCTGCCCAGGGTGAAGGGGGTTTGGGTTCTTGTTTTCTGTGTTATGCCCCAGATATGCTGGTAAGCTGTCTTTGGGAGGGCATGGCAGTGGCATGATCCCATGCATCAATGCCAACCCTAATCCCTGTCCCCTGTCCCCTCAAACAAAATCATGGGATTTCTCAAAACCAGGCCACCCCTTTTGTTGGCCAGCTTGCTCCTCGCCGGCCTTAATCCCCCTTCTCTCTCCTGGCTATGTTCCCTGCCTCTCCTCTCTGTTCTCTGGTCTCTGTGAAAAGATCATTCCCTTTTGGAAGGGCCCATCTTCTTCTTGAATTCTTTTCTCTCTCCATTTCCATGGGATCTTTGCATGCATGCATGGCTTCTTAGGCTGTGTTTAGTTCCCAAAAAGATTCCCAAAAAGTGTTATAATAGTCATCACATCGAATCTTGCGATACGTGTATGGAGCATTAAATGTAGACGGAAAAAAACTAATTGCACAGTTTGGTTGGAAATCGCGAGACGAACGTTTTGAGCCTAATTAGTCCATGATTGAACACTAATTGCCAAATAAAAATGAAAGTGCTACAGTAGCCAAATTCTCAAATTTCGCGAACTAAACACAGCCTTAATTTGTTCCTCAAAGAGAGAACCATGGCATGACCTACTTGCATTTGATTCCTTGGATGCTTGCTTGTCTCTCATGTTTATATAATAATATAATATAGGTAGATAGATTGGTACCACTCCTCAAAGTTTATACCCACGCACTACAGTTATGTTTGCATGTAGGAACTTGGGAAAATGGAAATTAACAGAATGAGTGAAAAAGACAGGTACAATAAAAAATGCAAGAGTTCTCAAAGCATCTCTGACCGCTTTATCAATTCAGAATTTCGTTCTTTGAAAAATTAACATAATATAATTAATGTATGATCTTTTGCTTTCTTTTAGAGCGACTTTAAAAAATGCCAATTTAATGAAGGGTTTACCAGGATTATCTATCTAGACCCTAGATGTGCCATCCGTATCATTTCTAGAAGCAAATCTCTAGTTGGTGCTCACAAGGGAATACAATTTTATTGTTTGCAAGCATATAGCTTTGTACTTAAAACCAATTAAACATTACTTTCTTTGGCAGCGTCAAATAATTGTTTTTGCTATATTATTAGCACCAGTCCATTGAAGAAAGTTAGAAGAAAACAAAGAGCGGAAGTATCTATACATTTAAGACATATATAGTTCCATGCTTACTCTAGTTTTAAACTGTATCTAGTATTACTTTTGTCATGCCGCCTATTTTTGAACTCAAATATATCATGCGGGCATGCATCAACCTGATGATATATAAACGAAAACAATGTAAATGCCTTCTTTCTGCACTTTTAGTGGCCTATTAATAGGAGAGACAGATGCAAGATTTGGCATTCATGCTTGCACTTTATGTGAGCCTCTTGCCTACTTATTCTTAATTTTTTTTGACGTTTAGATTCCTTTCAGAATCATGGTTATCAGGTCACATATCAATATTCATTTCTTCAGTAAAAAAAGTGGGAAATATATGCATGCTTTGCAGTTAGATATTCACATATCTTTCATTTATCTGCCTTTAAACCAGTGGGCATTTGGCGCAGAATTTTGGCAGGAGGGGCAGTATATCCTAGTGATTTTTGCTGTTGTTTCTGCATTGCCAGGGTATCTTCATATCTAACTTATTCTACCTTCTTTTTGTGTGGAGGGACAGAAAAGGCATCACTTATTTTATTTTTAATACTAAATCTTTCGTTTATCTTTTTTTTTTACTTCTGGCAATGCCCTCACACTCTTTATGTCTTGTATATGAATTGAACTCATGACCATGTTCAATCAGTTAGAATAATGATTCGCATCCAGGGTGTCCATACACAACGCACAAACACATTTGCTAGCAGTAGATATATGCTGCCCAAGCAATATATACATCCAATGGGACACGGTTACAGACTCTATGCCTATTGGAGATCCTAAATAAATATTGTAAAATCACATCGAGCAGAAAATGTCCAAATTTCGTAACAAGTCATGCATGCGCATTCCTAGCCTTGTCAATTATTACAAAATGAGGAAACACAACAGCGCATACTCGCGTAAGGAGTGGCTATAATAAAAAAAAAAAACAAGCGTACGTGTTCTTATCCTCTGAAAAGAAGTAACAAGAAGAAAAGGGATGTAGGACTGGATGAGAAGCAATTGTGCTAGCTGTCGCATAGCAAAAAGTTTGATAGAATTGTCACTCGATCGGTGGATCATATGCATAGGCTTCGAGTACTCCCTGGATTTTGAGAGTTTGCTGCGGCGCATCGATCAGGAATCTTCAACGACTGAACTTTTTTACGATATGAGAGATGGAGATGATGTTATAGGACGTCAACTTCGTCAACGTCCAATGAATCTTTATCAACATATACCTTTGTAAGCTTCCTAAATGATTGCCATTCTTACTGCTCGCTAGCTAGATGGAGGAGTAGATAGATAGATACATAGATAGACATAGCACGACAGAGACAGATGGCTCACATCAGCTAGCTATATAGTGAGCTGCGGCTAGCTTCACCATTCGCAATGTGTCACATGCGTCGTCGTCGATCCTTTGTAGCTATGGCACTGTTCTCACGAGGACATTTGGCATCTAGCTTATAAGTTCAAGCTGGGCGAATTGTTCTTCATTCTATATATGTTTAATTTTGATTTGAGGGCAGGGCAAATAGTTGTATTTCTGTTCGTCCGAAAGCAAGATATTGGTCATAACTTTCGATTCTCCTTACTTTCAGCCTTTTCATTCGCTGCACGTACCCGGCCAATCTGCTATCCATAGACTGACTGGAGCATGGTTCATCAGTTGTCCAGACAGTAGGGGATGATATTACAATTGCTTGAAATCTCAACTATTGCCTTTATGCACGTAATTCAGATGCAAATTTAACCACTTTTGTTTTTTCCTTGACGTCAAAAATCCGTCACGAATAAGTTAACGAACATGTGACATATGTTATATATAAAACTATATATCACTGACGTAAAATTTAAAGCAGCCTCTGATGATCCGCAACATCTTCCCGGCAAAATCATGCGTGCTACGGATAGGCTTATTAGGAGGATGCAGATGCAATTTGCACTTACAGTAGTAGTACGTACATAGAGGGCAGCATATTGGACATTTCCTTTGCTTGTCAAAGAAACAGACGCAATCCACAGAGGTCGTCCCGCTGGTTAAGGCTGCCAGATCATAAATTTTGCAGGCTGCTGCCTTCTAGTAGATCGATGCTCGTCCGCCCTTGTCATTGGCTGCCATGCATGATGCATGCATTTACTCTCTCATGCATATGGCAGGGCAGCAGCTGTACCAGTGACGACAGGCCATGAAAAAGAAGAATGTGTGTGTTCTATTCGGATTCTACACAAAACCATATCATGCCCATTGCCCGGGTATCACTTTTCTGCTGCCGCCGCCTAGCAGCTATGCTGTGGTGTCTTCTTCTACCAAGATCAGATTTTTGCTGCTGGAAAACTGAACTTCAGAGACCATGCCATATAACAGGTGTAGGACGACTAGGAGTATATGCGTCAGCTACGGATAAACATCACGAAACAGATGTATGATGTGTGCTAGCATATATACTTGGTTTCAGGCCCAAGCCAAGGGGCGTGCGAGCGGTGCGTGGGAACAAGGCCCATGATTTTTAGGGCCCCCAAACCCTAATGTATCAGCTACAAGCCATCACTGTAGTAGTTTGTCATCAGACGCATGCAGACCAGTACTGGTGACTACCAGCTACCACTATAGGATACAATAGATTTGCTGAGTGCCAGGGGCACTCGGTAAAGGCCTAAAAACACTCGGCAAACGCTTTGCCGAGTGTAACATTCGGCATACAACACATGGCATTCACTACGTAGAAAAAGGTTTTTTGGGGCGGTTTTGCTAGCCGCCCCTATGAAAGGGTGGCTAAAAATGACTGATTTGTAGGGGCGGTTCCCAGGACGTCCCTACAAATCGATTTGTAGGGGCGGCTGGTGTTATCAGCCGCCCCTACAAATTCGATTTGTAGGGGCAGCTGGATATTGAGCCGCCCCTACAAATCAATTTCCAAAAACCACGAAAAAAGGAACAAAAATAGCAACTTTTTTTTTACCAAGGAGGTCCCCACCGGCAGCCACACACACCCTGAGGTCCCCACCGACAGCCACACACTCCCTCACTCTATGGTTGCAGCATTTTTTTACGATTTTTGCACACTTTGCGTCGGCTGAGATTCGAACCGGCGACCTCTCGCGCATCATCTCCTCTACCACTACACCTCACATTCACTTGTGTCCACGATCCATTTTGATTCCCTATGTATTATACAAAACTGAGCATAAATTGATTGTTTGAGGTCCTAAACTAATTCAAATGAAAAAGTTGTCAACTACAAAGTTTTATAACTTTTCGAGATCTACAACTTTCATTTTGGTAGTTTCTCCATCTGAGGTCACTTATAAAATTTGAATTTTAAATAATAGAAATTCGAACGTAGTTTTCCATGACAAGATGGTTTCAAATGAGAAAGTTATCAAGTACAAAGTTTCATAACTTTTCAAGACGTACAACTTTCATTTTTACTGTTTGTCCATCCGAGGTCGTTTAAAAAATTCAAATTTCAAATTTTTGGAAATTCAAACGTAGTTTTTCTTGACAAGATGATTTCAAATCAAAAAGTTGTCAACTACAAAGTTTCATAACTTATCGAGATCTACAACTTTTATTTTGGTTGTTTCTCCATCCGAGGTCGTTTACAAAATTTAAATTTCAAATTTTAGAAATTCAAACATAATTTTCCTTGACAAGATGATTTCAAATTAAAAAGTTGTTAACTATAGAGTTTCATAACTTTCCGAGATCTACAACTTCTATTTTGATCATTTATTCATCCGACATAGTGGTAGTAACATTGTTCACAAATGTTACATATCCCTCTTATTGTTTATGAAACTATAAGAGAGATATGTAAATTTTGTGAACAATGTTATTACCACTTTATCGGATGAAGAAATGACCAAAATAAAACTTGTAGATCTTAATAAGTTCTGCAACTTCTATGTTCATGATTTTTTCATCTGAAATCAATTAGTGTTCCAAAATAACGTTTGGCCTTCTCTATAGGCTCCTCTAGATATTGTTCCTCTTTTGCCCCTCTTTTTATATATTTTTTGGGCTGTCGTTGTTTTTTTGGGAAATTTCGACTTTTTATTTTTATTTTTTTGATATTATTCCTTCACTTAGGAGCACAAAAGAAGTAACCACAGAAAATATGAGCTCAAACAAGTGAAAGACGTGGCCTGTGGAAATTTCAGAAGACGTGCTCAAAATCGACAAAAAGCTTGTGACCACGAAAAGATGATCTTGTGCCCAGTTTTTGACCAATTTAAAATTCTCTGACCCCGACAAGGCGAGGGATGGACGGATCCAAAATTTTTTTCTGATCGATTTTGATATATGGAACATCGAAATCGGAGTTTGTATACGAAAACTAGACCAGTTTTAAGAATTGGCTCCGAATTAGAGGACAAAACGGGAACAATAATTTCAAACAGCATTTTCAAGTAGTAAATGATCTCAATTGAAAAAGTTATCAACTACAAAGTTTTATAACTTTTCGAGATCTACAACTTTCATTTTGATTGTTTCTTCATCCGAGATCATTTACAAAATTTGAATTTTAGTGCTTACTTTTTAATATTTGGCGTCCATTTGTAGAGGCACTTCATTGTTGAGCCGCCCCTACAAATCAATTTATAGGGGCGGCTGGATATTGAGCCGCCCCTACAAATCGGGCCATTTGTAGGGGCGGCTGATAACATCGGCCGTCCCTATAAATTCGTTTGTAAGGGCGGCTCATTTGGCAACCATTTGTAGGGGCGGCTCTATCACCAGCCGCTCCTACAAAAAATTCGTCCCGTTGCTAAAAAACGTTTTTTATGTAGTGATTGATTTATCGGCAAACAGTAGTTTGCCGAGTGTTTTTTATCGCGCACTCGGCAAACAGTTTGCCGAGTGTCAATAAACACTCGACAAAAAAATTTTGACGGGATGGCACGGTGACGTCGATTTTGCCGAGTGCACGACGAAAAAACACTCGGCAAAGTTTTTCAAGTTTGCTGAGTGTCAAGATGAAAACACTCGGAAAAGTTTTTCAACTTTTCCGAGTGCTTTTCCGAGTGTCAAGATGAAGGCACTCGGCAAAGTTTCTCAAGTTTGCCGAGTGTCAAGACCAAAACAGTCGGCAAAGTTTGTAAACTTTGCCGCGTGCCAGGGCCATAACACTCGGCAAAAATTATAAACTTTGCCGAGTGCCAGGGCCATAACACTCGGCAAAGTCTGTACACTTTGCCGAGTGCCACGCTTAAAACACTCGGCAAACAAGCGAGCAGCGGTCAATTTTTATGGTCACTTTGCCGAGTGTCCATTAGAATACACTCGGCAAAGAAGGTTCCCAGAATAACAGAAAATGGTCTCTTCGCCGAGTGTTTTGTCTTGACACTCGGCAACTCATCTCTTTGTCGAGTGTTACACTCGGCAAAGTGACCAAGACCCCCCGTTTTTACTAATATGTCACGTATAACGGACCCCTCTCAATTTACAATAAACCATCACAATTCACAATAAAACATCATCACAGGCATAATTATATGTCACATGCATAATAAACTATCATCATAATAATTCACAATAAACCATCATCACAAGTCACAATAAACCATCATCACTGTGGGGGGATTAACCCCTATACCCTTACGGCTAAGATTGGGCCGGCCCGGATCGGTGGGTCCGGTCCACCAAAAGACGACGTGCGGCCCAGCCAACCTGATCGGAGTCCCGCACAAGGAGTCAAGGCAGATTTGGCGATCAAGCAAGATCCTGGTCGGTTAGAATAGGAATCCTTATCCGGCCACATATGGCAATTGTAACTGGCTAGGATTAGTTTCTAGATCTGTAACCCTGCCCCCCGGACTATATAAGGCGGGCAGGGGACCCCTCTAAAAAAGATCTCTCATTGACATACAACAATACAAATGAGACGCAGGACGTAGGTATTACGCCTTCTTGGCGGCCGAACCTGGATAAAACCTCGTGTCTGTCTTGCGTCACCGTCTTGTTTGTGGCTTGCGCATCTGTCTGTCGACAATCTACTACCTTGGGCATACCCCTAGGTAGACTGCCGACCATATTTCGTCGACAGTGGCGCACCAGGTAGGGGGTATGCGTACTGCTCTCCAAACAAACAAGATGGTCATCATCTCCGGCTCCATGGCTACGCCGAACGGCCTCACGTTCACCGTCGGCCAGATCACCTGGACCACCGGCTCCGACGACTTCATCGCCATGACCACGGAGGAGGCATGGATTCAGTCTGCGCCGACCACTGCTTCACCTGCATCGGCTACGGCCCCGACCACGACGGATACGGCTTCGACCACGATGGATCTGGCTCCGACCACGGTACATCTGGCTCCGACCACGCCTACATCATCTTCAGCCATGCCGACAACTCGTCATCCGTTTCCCCGCTACAAAGGGAAGCAGATCGACAACACCGACCTGCTCGACTCCATCGATCAGGTCGGCACCAAACTCGCTAAAACCCTAGCTCTGGTAAGTACGATTCAAAGTCAACCTAATGAGCAGGTAACCGCTCCCCACAACAGATCTACCCGACCAGCTCGGACCAGTCGTCCTACACGACTTGGTACAGATCTCGTGGTCATATCTACTCCTGAAGGGCGCTCCGCTTGTCGCCAGCCAGCCTCCGCGATGGGTCTCCGGCTCTCCAAGTACGAAGCCTCGACGGAGAACCACCAGGTCTAGCCCTACGGCCTGCGAAACGCTGCCTCCAGCTACGCGTATAACCTACAACGCCGCTTGGATCTGTGTTTTATGCACCGACCTCGGCCGAAGCCACGCAACTTCGTCAACATGATCCGAATTGAAGATTATCAAGAAGGATCCGTCCACACAGTCCAAGAGGGCGACTCCAGCTCCTCGTCTAGCATCGCATCTAATGCATCTGTCCACACCGAGCTTCAGCATCACAAAGACGACGGCGTCAAGTATGATCTAGATCTGCCAGACCACGCCCTGGGGTTTTCACAATTCCCATCTTTCCTGCCAAGACGAGGGGATTTGATCCATGTTGTCAGCAATGATGAACCGCCAGCAGTTGGTGAAACAGAGCAAGAAAGGACTGCACGCGAAGCACGCAATATTGATCGGTTTAATCACCGACAAATCGAAGCCGAAGCAGACCAGGAGGCGCGACGCATAAGGGTCCAGCCACACGACCTCAACGATGCTTTCGACAGGGTGGGGGACAAACAGGTCTTCAGGACTCCCAGTGCCAACGTAGCTGTCGCCATGGCGACAATGCAATGGCTACCCAACACCCCGAAAACCTAAGCGGTTCGCGATGAAATACAAGCCTATCTGATGGCTGCCATGGCCCAGACCGCAGAGATTGTAAATCAAGTCCGGGCTCCATCCGTCTCAGTCGAGTCAAGCCATAGCCGCCAGCACCCAAGTCACTCACAGCCACTCAACCAACGTGGCTCGCGCAACAATGACCCTTCAGACAACCGTCAAGGCGGAAACGATGGCTATGATGGTGGTCAGGATGACAACCGCCGTCGGGAGGACAACCGCCGCGACGTCCGAGACGATAATCACCGAGACAACCACGACAATCGCCGTGATAACCACGGTCGCAGGGCTAATCTAAATGGCAATCGAGATCGCCGTGACGGCAATAACGATCTCCGCCATTACCTCGATGGACGCGATCTGCGCGCTCGCATCAACCAGAGAGCCGACGATCGAGCATCCTATGAAAGCTATCGCCGTATGGAGTATGACACTGCCCACGGCCCGCTGGGTTTGAAGCAGTTTACTCCACACCTTCGCCAAGTCATATGGCCCAAGAATTTCAAGCTCGAGAAACTTCAGAAGTACGACGGCAAGGAAAACCCCGAATTATGGGTCATGCTCTACGAAACTGCGTGCAGATCAGCCATGGCTGACGAGCACGTCATGTCTAACTACTTCCCAGTCGTTGTTGGCCATGCAGGTCACCAATGGCTAGTCAGCTTGCCGGCGAACTACTTTGATTCTTGGTAGGAGCTCAAGCAAGCCTTCATCGACAATTTCATCGCTACTTGTGAACAACCGGGCAACAAGTATGATCTGCAACGGATCCGAGATCGGAAAGATGAGCCACTACGTGAGTACGTCCTGTGTTTCTTAGAGATGCGCATCAAGGTCCCATCAATCTCCGACAACGAGGCAATCGAGGCTTTCATCACTGGCCTCCGCTTCCACGACGCCCTAAGAGACAAGCTTCTCTGGAAGAGACCTGAATCGGTCACAGCGCTCCTGGCCACCGCTAAGAAATATGCGGACGCCGACGACGCTAAGAAGATAATTATTGAAGAAGTAGCAAGGGTTCCACGCTCCGACCATCCCCCACACCACGACGACTACCGCGGCAACTGTGGTCGGAATGACAATTTTGACCGCCGCAACCAGCGCAACGACTCCTGCGATCACCGCGACCAACGTAATCAGCGGCGTAGCCGCCGTGACGATTACAGGAGCAAGCGTGCTCGGGAAGATGACGGCGAGGTCAATACCGTTAAAAAGGGTGGCGGACGTCGTAATTACGAAGGCGACTACGGCAAAGCATTGAAAGGGCCCTGCCAGCTCCATCCTAAGTCAAACCATACCATGGAGAATTGCCGCGTTCTCAAATCTATCTATACGCGTCAACAGGCTCCGGATACATCCGACAAGCCTAACGACGCAGGGGAACAGCGCAACGAGGATAACGACGACGACGATGCAGACCCTCGTCACAAGTACATCAAGCCGACCGATCGCGTGCACACCATCATCGGAGGCAAAGTGTCCATCGAGACCAAGCGGGAACACAAGCTGCTCGCCCGTGCTTGCTTGAACATGGCCAACGCTGACAACCTCCTCACCGATCCATGACTCCCTCCGTGGTCTCACCGTGAAATCTCTTTCAGCAGAAAGGACCAATGGGCTGCAATACCTGAGCCAGGACATTTTCCCCTGGTCCTCGATCCTTGTATCAACAAGGTCCAGTTTGACAGAGTACTGATCGACGGCGGCAGCTCCATCGATATACTGTTCAAGAACAGTCTGCCCGCCCTAAAGATAGCTCAGGCGGATCTCAAGCCATACGAGGCACAGTTCTGGGGTGTTCTCCCCGGACAGAGCTCTACACCTCTCGGGCAGATCACGCTACCTGTGCAGTTTGGGACCCCAGACCACTTCCGCACCGACTATGTCAACTTTGTGGTCGCTAACTTTGATGGCACCTACCATGCTATTCTTGGTCGACCGTCGCTCACCAAGTTCATGGCCATACCTCATTACAGGTATCTGGTGCTCAAGATGCCTACCGAGAAAGGAGTTCTAACCCTCCGAGGCAACGTGTACGCAGCTTATACCTACAAGGACGACAATTTCAAAATAGCAGAGGCTCATGACCTCTCTATTCGCATGGCTAAAACCATGCTCGATGCCAAGACGACCTCGGCCGACCACCTAGAGATCCCAGAGCTCGAGGCTCCATGCAAGAACATCAAGTCCAAGGAGCACAAGGTGATCCAGCTGGTCGACGGCGATCCCAGCAGAACGGCCCTTATCGGGGCCAACTTGGATCCCAAATAGGAAGATGCGCTCGTCAGGTTCCTGAGGAGCAACGTGGATGTGTTCGCATGGAAACCTGCTGACATGCCCGGTGTACCTCGGAATTTGAGCGAGCACTCCTTAAATGTCAACGGCAAGGCCAAACCTATCAAGCAGAAGCTACGACGGTTCGCTCGCGACAAAAAGGAGGCGATTAGGGTAGAAGTTACACGGCTTTTGGCAGCCGGATTTATCAAAGAAGTGTATCATCCGGAGTGGTTAGCCAACCTGGTTCTTGTACGCAAAAAGAATAATGAATGGAGAATGTGCGTTGATTACACTGATCTCAACAAACACTGTCCTAAGGACCCCTTTGGCTTACCTCGCATAGACGAGGTCATAGATTCAACCGCCGGTTGCGAGCTCCTTTCCTTTCTCGATTGCTACTCTGGTTATCACCAGATCGCTCTCAAAAAGGATGACCAGATCAAGACATCTTTTATCACGCCTTTCGGCGCCTACTGCTACACGACCATGTCGTTCGGGCTTAAGAACGCCGGGGCTACCTACCAACGCGCTATACAAGCCTGCCTCAAAGACGAGATAAAAGACGACCTCGTCGAGGCTTATGTTGATGATATAGTCGTCAAAACCAAGGAAGCACATACCCTTGTTGACAACCTGGAACACACCTTTGCAGCCCTTAACACATTCCAGTGGAAATTAAACCCAAAGAAGTGCATCTTTGGTGTTCCCTCTGGCATACTACTTGGCAACATCGTCAGTCACGACGGCATACGCCCTAACCCAGAGAAAGTCAAAGCTGTCTTGGACATGAAGCCGCCCAAGAAGGTGAAGGATGTTCAGAAGCTCACCGGGTGCATGGCCGCCCTCAGCCGTTTCATATCAAGATTAGGCGAAAAAGGATTACCGTTCTTCAAACTACTCAAAGCATCCGAAAAATTTGAGTGGTCAGAGGAAGCAGACGCTGCCTTTACACAGCTGAAACAATACCTTACGTCACCTCCGGTCCTCACTGCTCTAAGAGAAGACGAAACACTGCTGCTTTACATTGTGGCTACTAATCGAGTAGTCTCCACGGCCATGGTGGTCGAGCGAGACGAGCCCGGCCACGTCTACAAGGTACAGTGACCAATCTATTTCATTAGTGAGGTACTCAATGAGTCCAAGACCAGGTACCCATAGATTCAGAAGTTGATCTACGCCATACTGATAACATCCCGAAAGTTGAAACACTACTTCGACGGATATCGTGTGGTGGTCATGACTGAGTACCCTCTGTGAGACATCATTAGCAACAAGGATGCGAACGGGCACATCGTCAAATGGGCAATGGAGCTATGCCCCTTTTCCTTAGAGTTTGCAAGCCGCACTACAATCAAGTCTCAGGCACTTGTCGATTTCATCGTCGAGTGGACAGACTTAAGCACGCCTGCCTCTACCGGCACCGACGAGTATTGGACAATGTACTTTGATGGCTCTCTCAACATCGACAGTGCGGGAGCAGGAGTCCTTTTCATGTCACCATCCAAGGAGCAGCTCCGTTACGTCCTCAGGATTTATTTCCCAGCATCTAATAATGCCGCCAAGTACGAAGCATGCCTACATGGTTTGCGCATTGCGGTTGAGCTTGGCATTAAACGTCTCTACGTCTATGGAGACTCTGCTCTGGTCATCAACCAACTCAACAAGGACTGGGACACAACCAGCGAGAAGATGGACGCATACTGCAAATTGATCAGAAAGCTGGAAGGCAGGTTCTATGGCATCGAGTACATACACGTGGTCCGGGACAAGAATCAAGCAGCGGATGCACTGTCAAAGTTAGGATCATTCCAAGCCAAAATCCCACATGGTGTATTCATCCAAGACCTGCAAACGCCTTCCATCGAAGAGGAAGATTCCACGGCAGACAAGCCTCCAGACCAGCAATTGGTGGCTACGGTTCCGGCGTCGAGCACCATCGAGCCGCCTCCGACCACTCATGAGCCCGACTGGAGAATACCTTTCATCAAGTACTTAATAGATGGCAGCGGTTATGCTGATCGGATAGAAAACGAGCGCCTGATACGTCGCAGTAAGCAGTATCTGCTCGTCGATGGCAAGTTATGGCGCAAAAACGCAAAGGAGGAAATCTTGATGAAGTGTATAACCCAGGAAGAAGGCGAACATCTCCTGGACCAAATCCACTCTGGCTCCTACAGTAACCACGTGGCCTCAAGAACACTGGTCGGCAAGGCTTTCCGAGCAGGGTTCTATTGGCCGTCAGCAGTAGCCGATGCAGAAAAGCTAGTCCGCCATTGTGAGGGTTGTCAGTTCTTAGCCAAGAGAATCCATGTACCAGCACATGAGATCCAGACAATACCAGCCTCTTGGCCCTTCGCATGCTAGGGACTGGATATGATCGGGCCCTTCAAGCCAGCTCCTGGGAAATTTACATGCGTCTTTGTGCTGATCGACAAATTTTCTAAGTGGATAGAATACATGCCTTTGGTACAGGCATTCTCAGAGAAGGCTGTCACGTTCCTCGACCAGGTCATCCATCGTTTTGGCATACCCAATAGCATCATCACTGATCTGGGTACTCAGTTCACTGGGAATGCTTTTTGGGACTTCTGCGATGAAAGGAGCATAGTAGTAAAATACGTCTCGGTGGCGCACCCTAGAGCTAATGGACAAGTCGAGCGGGCAAATGGCATGATCTTGGATGCGTTGAAGAAGAGGATGTACAGAGAAAATGACAAAGCTCCCGGAAGATGGCTCAAAGAGTTACCAGCCATGGTCTGGGGCCTCAGAACTCAGCCCAGTCGTAACACCGGCGTCTCACCGTACTTTATGGTTTACGGCGCTGAGGTAGTCCTTCCAGTAGATATAGCTTTCAGATCAGCATGGGTAGAGAACTTCAACGAAGGAAAGGTCAATGAAGTACGGAAACTAGAAGTAAACAGCGCAGAAGAGAAACGGCTCGATTCTTGTGTACATACGGCCAAATACCTTGCTGTTTTGCGCAGGTATTACAACAAGAACGTTAAAGAGCGGTTCTTCGTGGTCGGGGACCTGGTCCTGAAGTGGAAGACGAACCAAGCTGGTGTCCATAAACTCGCAACCCCATGGGAGGGTCCTTTCATGATCAAGGAGGTCACACGACCAACGTCTTACAGGTTAGCTCACCTGGACGGTACTGATGTACCAAACTCGTGGCACATCGACAAGCTTAGATGTTTCTATGCTTAACTACTGAGATATGTACCCCTCTTATACTTTTGATTTACTTCAATAAAGTTATTATGATTTCACCAACCACTCTAATGCGTCACTTCGAATTTTATGGTTATTCTAACTTAGCCAGTAAAAGCCGACCACCGCTCCTTCTACGGTTTTCAGAGCAGGCCCTGTCTCCGGTTCCTCCCAACACGTGCATGGGATCTGCTCTCTATGTTACGGGTGATCGGTAGGTTCCCCTTGGTTTGACTTGTCCGCGTCTACGTGTGCACAGGTCACGAACCTCACACTCCGACCACATGGCAAACTAGGGCCGCACAAACTTTTCGGGATGATGTGTCGAGCAAAATGGTACAACTAAACAGAACATTAACATGTTCTCACTTAGTTACACCAGCATAAGTTTCAAGCTTAAAAACATTTTATACAAGGCAAACAAGCTTATAATGATATACAGTTACGTTATTACAAGCTTGCCTGAAGAGGCCCAAGTTTACAATAACACAACTATTCCCCCCTTCTACAGCTCTAAGCCTATTACATTGGCTGGTCGGGGCACGCGGCACCTGCTGCTTGCTGCTTCCGATACCCTACTTAGGTCTTGAGGACTCTTGTGCTGGTCGAGCTGAAGGGGATGGCCCCGCCGATGCCTGGCTGGTCGAGACCGCAGGCTTCGTCGGTTGGCTTGCAACTGATGGCGTTTCCAGCTGACTTGTCGATGGCGTTCCCTGTACAGGTGCTGTCCCACCTCCACACAGGTTAATATCGCCAATTATCTTTGACGACAGGTCTAGCTGGGCCATCCGAAGCTCCTCCGCCTTGTCTGGGTCTACCTCCTTCGGGTATCTAGCTTCCAGGTGCTTGAGATCGATCAGGGGGTAGTGGGCACGCACCATGCTTAGCACATGGGCACCCGTGTACTCACCCGCCTCCTTCCAAACTCTTGGAACCATCCCCATGCTTGTCTGCATCTCTCGACCAGTCCGAGCTGGGGCGTCCTTGGCTCTTCCTCTGTAAGTGCCAGGTCGATAAGGTCGAGGACGGGCACAATGCCAGTGGCCACTTCCTGGCACCGGTTCTTCCATGCATCCCGATCCTCGGTGGCCTCAAGGCATCTTGCTTTCCAGCCGTCACGCTCTTTGATCACAGCTTCTAGATGCCTCTTGGCATTGACTTTTAAAACTGAACACCGTGCAAGACATAAAATGTAATGGCATGACAAGACAAGGCGGGCAATAGAATAAGAAAGGTGGTCTAGAATACTTACTTTTCAGTTCCTCCTTCATTTTGGTGGTGTGGTCCTGGAGTTGAGACTGGGTGCGTGCCAGTTTCTCGTTGTCTTCCTTCAGACGACCATACTCTGTGGTCACGCGGCTATTCTCCTCTTGGAGGCGGGATACTTCAGCTTCTAAGCCTGCATTACAGCTGTCACTACCAACAACGCAACAACACGTGTTACACACCTGCTGTGATAAAATGACAACTTACTTGTTTTTTCCCGCTCTTTGTTATTAAGCTGGCCGACCAGGTTCTGGTTCTGTGCCTCTAGCTCTGCCCTCTCCTGGTCGGCAGCTTCAAGTTGGCGGCGCAAGTGTTCCACCTCGGCCGCCAGTTCTTTATTATTCGCCGTGATTCCCTCAATCTGGTCAAAGCACCTTTTTCGATACTTCACGGTCTTCATCAAGTCCTGCATACAAACAAGCTAAGTCAGACAGATCGACTACGTAACAGGGTCAAGTGGTCAAGCCAAACATACCTGGACTTCTGTCACCAGACGCTTTGCCGCTCGTTCGACTCTTAGGGTCTCTTCGACCTCTGGGATTTCTTCGTGCATAACCCACTCATCGTTCCGCCAGCGCGACACATATACATGTTGTCGTTTATCTTGGGGACGGCCTAGGATTTCTTCTACTTCGTCCTCTTCGGCCTCTTGTTCAGGGGGTGGCGCCGGTCTAGAGTCTGCAGTCACCGCGACCACCACGGCTTTCCCACGAGCCGTAGCATCGGCTAGCATGATCTGTGCCAACCCCGGTTGCTGCTCCTCGGCTTGGACTGGTTCCTTTGGCGCCAAGGTACCTACTTCCGCAGGGTTTGTGCTCGGAGCACTTTTACTTTGCTCAGCTGTCTTCTCGACCAGCTGCTCGGGGACTGGCGTCTGGTCGCCCGTCTGCTGAGGCTCCAGTGGAATTTCTTCTTCAGGTTCCTCCACAACTGGCCGCTGAGCAGCTCTTTCCGCCAGTACTGGCGAAGCCATGCCGCATCCGGCTAGCTGGTCAGGATTTTCGATGGACGCCAACCTGACACACTAGGGAAAAGTTCAGAAGACAATAATATTCAATACAAATTATAAGCTTATGTCAAAGTTACAGATACTTACAGCTTGGAGGCACGGAATGACGTGGCGAAGGAGCGTCTCTTCGATCGCGCTTGCTCCACGTGCTCGGCGGGTTCCACCGGGTCTTTTCCGATGACCGGTACTGGCATCGGGTTTTGATGCTCGGCACTTCCCTTGCTTGTCCTCTGTGTTGCAGTGGTCGGTGATGCGATCACTGCTGGCACAAAGGAGCCACCCTGCTCTGTCGACCCCATTTGTCTCCTCCTCTTTCAAGGGACAAGCCGGAAGATGTCCGCATCCTCTGCTTCGTCGTCTGAAAGGGGGAAGATGGCTTGGCGCCATTTGTTGGCAGCCGACCGCTTGCCAGCAGCTCTGGTTGATGCATCCTCCACAACCTCGAGTGCCGCCTAGTGGACGTCTTCGGTCCTGGTGCTGGTCTGGGCGGCTGGGCCAGCAACTTGCGGCCAATCCACACCAGGGGGCGGAGACACGAACACTGCTGCCCGATCACGACCCTTACTCTGAGAAACATAAAGGAGACAACAGTCAATTTCTTGTTACAACATGATTCTACAGTTACAAGGAAGCATCATTTACCTTTGGGGGAGGTCAGGCCAGCTTGAAGGCGTGCTCGATGTCGTTTAACCTGACATATTTGGGATCGGCCAGGTTGAATAGCTCCCCAATCCTGGCCTTGACTTCTATCTTGTCGAGCGCCTCTTTCCTGGTCCTCGTTGGATCTGCGCTCCCCTGGTACTCGAAGCTAGGATGTACCCTCTTCTAGCAGGGCTAGATCCTTCGGCTGATGAAGTTCCCGACCACGCTTGGACCATCTAGCTTTCCCCATGGGATCATCCCGAGCAATTCTGCGATCTGCTCCAAGTTCTCGGGCTTCTCCGACCAGCTGTTCTTCTTCTCCGGAATCAACCCCACGTCGCATAGGGTGATTGTGTTCGGCTCTTCGCAGATGTAGAACCACTTCTTGTACCATTCGTCCAGCGAGGTGTTCTAGGGGCAGTGTAGGTACTGGGCCTTCATACCATCATGCAGATTGAGGTAGACGCCTCCAGCTATCTTCGAGCCGCCACTCCCTTTCTTCCGCAGACAGAATAGGTGGCGAAAGAGGTCGAAATGGGGCTGGAAGCCACCATAGGCCTTGCAGAGATGGATGAAGGTGGAGACAAGAAGAATCGAGTTGGGATGCAGATTGCAAATCCCAATCTCGTAATACAAGCAGAGACCCTGAAGGAAAGGGTGCACTGGAACCCCAAAACCCTGCTTGAAGAAATCCTCAAAAACCACAATCTCACCTGGTTGTGGATCGGGGAAGCTTTCTCCTTCTGGCGCACGCCATCCCACGAGTGCCTTGTTGTGGAGCACTCCCATGGCGACGAGGTCTTCGATGGTCTGCTCATTGCTCCTTGACTTCCACCACTCCTTCGCCATGACTCCGCCTTTCTTCTGGGCGTCTCTCTTCGCCATTAGTCTGTCCTTACTAAGGGGGTGGATGCGGTGGCGAGGGGATTGGTGATGATTTTCGAAGGAATAGGGTTCGACAAGAGGAAGAAGAAGGTGGCGGCGGCGAATGACAATGGGGATCGGTAAAAGTAACTTACCAGATCTATATTATAAATAACAAAGAGCTCCGTCGTTTCGTCCGCCCGAGATTCTTGGGAGACGTGCACACGCGCCGCAGACGGTTGTTCACACAACCTCGAGATCTATGCCAATAAACGCGCCCCTTCATTACCAGTGTACGCGCCTCTTCATTGATAGTGTAAGAGGGCCCACACTGACGCACCTACATACAGGTGCCAAGCGACTGTTTCCCAGAAAAGAGCAAGAAGACAGAGTGACGTACTATACCCGTCTGCTTTTTTGACCAGACGTGTCAGACTGGACTTGACAGAGAAAGGAGATAAATAAATACACCAAATAATATTACAAGTGGCGTTCGTATTTTCGCTGCATGTCTTGTGCTCAAGGATAGATCAGACTACTACAATACTCGGGGACTGCCCAGACCACTGCCGTGCTCGGGGACTGCCCAGACCACTGCCATGCTCGAGGACTGCCCAGACCACTACCATGCTCAGGGACTGCCCAGACCACTGCCGTGCTCAAGGACTGCCCAGACCACTACCGTGCTCGGGGAGTGCTCCGACCACTACCGTGCTCGGGGACTGCTCCGACAACTTATGTGCTCAGGGACTGTCCCGACCACTACTCAGAGAATGGTTCTCCTCGGCTACATGTGATTTGTACTCACATACAGTTGAGAGACATTTATTTAGACCTTGCTTCAAGGCTCATACTTCGCCTTCCAGCAAGCTCGGGGACTACGTCGGTATGATGCACCTGCCGGTGCATCTCGTTTTTGTTTGTACGACAATTGGGTTCTCAACTTAACTAGGAATTCTTTTTAGACCCTGGCACCACGTGCCTGCGTCACCTACTACCAGGCTCGGGGACTAAGTGGGCACACTTCACCTTGCGGTGAATGTGTTTTAATCGACCCCTGTGCTTTGAATGATTGTAAGGATTATTAATGTGCTCGGGGACTGTCCCGACCACTGCTCGAAGAATGGTTCTCCTTGGCTACATGTGATTTGTACTCACATACAGTTGAGAGACATTTATTTAGACCTTGCTATAAGGCTCATACCTCGCCTTCCAGCAAGCTCGGGGGCTACGTCGGTACGATGCACCTGCCGGTGCATCTCGTTTTTGTTTGTACGACAATTGGGTTCTCAACTTAACTAGGAATTCTTTTTAGACCCTGGCACCACGTGCCTGCGTCACCTACTACCAGGCTCAGGGACTAAGTGGGCACACTTCACCTTGTGGTGAATGTGTTTGTTTTTCGACCCCTACGCCTCTGACGTTCAAGGACGCCATGCTTCAAGGCCACTTACATTTCTTTTCAGAAATACAAGTGGGCACACTTCTCAGGACGTAAATCTTTTTCTTTTTTCTTAAGAGCACCATATATTCTTCAGACAACCTATTTATCCGGCGATGACGGTGGTCAGAGATGTCAAGGACTCAAGCCTTACTTGTTGGAGAAGGTTAAAATGGCGTGTCGCAGCATAATACATGGTGCTCGGGGACTAGCTGTGGGGGGATTAACCCCTATACCCTTACGGCTAAGCTTGGGCCGGCCCGTATCGGTGGGTCTGGTCCACCAAAAGACAACGTGCGGCCCAGCCAATCTGATCGGAGTCCCGCACAAGGAGTCAAGGCGGATTTGGCGATCAAGCAAGATCCTGGTCGGTTAGAATAGGAATCCT
This sequence comes from Miscanthus floridulus, assembly GCF_019320115.1. Taxonomy (NCBI): domain Eukaryota; kingdom Viridiplantae; phylum Streptophyta; class Magnoliopsida; order Poales; family Poaceae; genus Miscanthus; species Miscanthus floridulus. The sequence continues at coordinate 84,473,561 of NC_089598.1, forward strand.
TATCCAGCCACATATAGCAATTGTAACTGGCTAGGATTAGTTTCCAGATCTGTAACCCTGCCCCTCGGACTATATAAGGCGGGCAGGGGATCCCTCTAAAAAAGATCTCTCATTGACATACAGCAATACAAATCAGACACAGGACGTAGGTATTACGCCTTCTTGGCGGCCGAACCTAGATAAAACCTCGTGTCTGTCTTGCGTCACCGTCTTGTTTGTGGCTTGCGCATCTGTCTGCCAACAATCTACTATCTTGGGCATACCTCTAGGTAGACTACCGACCATATTTCATCGACAATCACAATTCACAACAACCCATCATCACAAGTCACAACTAAGTCACAATAAGCCACACATGCAAATGCAATCACTGCGGAGGCCCTTGGAACCGCTGCGACAAATCCGGGTCTTGAGACTGATTATTTGATGCCGCCGATTGATTCTACACAAAAGAGAAGTATTCAAAATAGTGTTAGCTTCCTTTTTAAGTTGCAGGAAAATGATATATAGGTTACACTAGTAGAGAAACAGGCTGTACTCCCAGTTCTCAACCCCCTTCAGTCCTGGTTTTGGAACCGGGAGCACGAATCCAGGACTAAAGGGCCCCTCCTTTAGTCCCGGTTTCGTGCCCAGAACTAAAGGTCCACCTTTAGTCCCGGTTGGTAATACCAACCGAGACTAAAGAGGCCTCCCGGCCTGGCCACGTGGGCCGACCCTTTAGTCCCAGTTGGTATTACCAACCGGGACTAAAGGTTTTCTTTTTTTTTTGTTTCTATTTTCAATTGATGATTTGTTTTGGTTTTCAAATAGGTTTTCGAATACGCATTCTACGCTGCTAATAATATATGTATTCTACACGTTTATAATGTTCGAACATTTTGTACAACCTAAAGTATGAAACTAACGTATATATTACATGCATATATATATATATATTGTATGTTATTTTATGTACATATAATATGTGTATATATATATATTACAAATAAAGCTTGTATTGTATATTCTATCATATTCTTGGCATAACAAATTCACTCCATCTGGTTTGGCTTCCATGTTTCATTCACGTCATTGTAGAACTCGTCGGCGGGGTTTAGGACCTGGTCATTAAGAAATCCTGCTATGGTCTCTTGAATCTTTCAGTTGGTCACGTCGTATGACTTTTTCCTTCAACCATGGAGTCTTCAATAAAAGTTAAAGGAAAAGTATTAATATATATATATATATATATATATGTTGGTCATGTGATTACTTATATATATGAGTAATAAAAGAAATTGTGAATATATGAATATATTTATATAACGTACTTTGAGGTTCTCTTCAGGAGTTCTTTTTGAGTACGCCATGATGAACTCGCAAACATAGTATCCGCAGTAGTTGTTCCCCTGTTCTTGCCTCAGAACCCACTTTTACGAGAAAAAAGATCCGATGAATTGAAAGCATGCATGGTGTTAATTGAATTATATATATATATATATATATATATATATATATATATATATATATATATATATATATATATATATATATATATATATATATATATATATATATATGTAGCTAGTACTTACTTTGTGTGCGATTACATCCAGTGGCGCTTTGCAATGTTTCATGTGGTGTACCTCAATGAAACTTTTCCAAACACTACGCCCAATAAAATAAAAAATTAGTTTGTCCTTTAATAATTGTTGCAGTTAAGAGATCAGGGTATATATAGTTGCTAGAGAGACCAAATTATCCTTGGATAATATCTATCATGTCTTGGTACTCTGTTTGCTCTTTTCTTAATGAGTCTAAGATGCTCAACCGACTATTGGCCATATCAATGACCATCAATATCCAGTGATTGCTGCATATGTTTTTATACACAAATATGATCGACATCAACTAGAGTCAACATATATATATATATATATATATATATATATATATATATATATATATGAGAGATAGCTTAGCTAGTAAGCAAATAACTGAACAAATGTCCATATGATCGACATTAATTATTTAACACTCACTTAAAGTTGTAGGGGAAGAGTATGTGCTTGTTTTGTCGGTTCATTAAGAACCTCATGAGATTTTTCTCGAGTTCAGCTTTCCATTGAGGCGGGGGATTAGGGTATTTGAATATGACATTTGGATCAACGAAACCAACATCATTATCCTTTCTCTTTCTGAGTTCTGTCATCTCATATCTGCATATATAAAAATATAGTGTGAGGATATATAATTTATATATATACATGTAGCTTTATATATATACACTTTAATAGTAGAAAATAATCACACTTACAGACAATAGCAGCTAATGAGACTTTTGTTGAGAGAGTCCAGGTGGCATAGTTGGTGTAATTCTAAAAACTCGACATATATAACGTCATCGCCACGGAAGTAATGTTGGTTTCTAACTCTGACAGAAACAAAGGTCTCTCCCCGTTCACACGCCGCCATGTACCACTTGTTTAGCAGGTACATTTACGTACCCAGTTCACCTAACGCCTCAGGGTTGTATAGACTCTTTCCATGTTCAAATTTCTTCCAATGATCCACTTTCGGAGCAGATGGTCCTTCAGCGAGCACTTGGGCAAGGTCCAAATCGGTATCCTCGTAAAACCGAGCTAGGTCCTCAAAATCGATGCCCAGTACATCTAAGTTTGAACCATATTCATTACGAATGACAAGAGGGGGGACTGATTGTTGCGATTGTTGTCCGAGTTGTGCAACACCTTTCCCTGCTCTAGTCTTTTTCTGCTTCGCCTCAAATGACTTGGTGAGAGAGCTGTCGTAGTCCAATTTTGGCAGGGTCTTTTGAGATTCCCGCTTTTTCTGGTCCACCTTCTTTCTTAGAAGATCTGGAGGTAGGTAGAAGTACGGTTTCTCTGGGTTCTCTCTCGCTTCTCGTTGCTTTCTTACTTTTTCAAAGAAACTGCTCACATCTTTTTGTACTACAACATTTAATTCCTTTTCACTTTTCTCGTAAGTTAGTTTTTGGGGAATAACTGGATTAGAGGAGGCTTTCTTCTTTGCCGGCTAGTGGGCCAACGGCTTCGTTTGCGGGGCGGACCTCTTAGGAGCTGGCTACTTCTTGGTCATGAAGGGAGGCGGGGCCATCTTCAAACTATGTATAGGGATTTCTTCCAAGTCTGAAATTGTGTGGCCATCTTCTTCATAGCCCACTTTCGAACTAGTTCCTTCAATTCATCAATGTTGATAGCATCATAATCATCCGCTTGCAACGTGAAATGTTGAAGGATATCATCCCAAATTAAATTCTTATCAAGATCAGAGACAAAACTAACATGAGGCTCATTGATCTTTTGCTTCCATTCACGGGCACTGATCGGAAGTCTGTCCCTTACAAGGCACCCACAGTGTTGCACGAATTTCCTTGCATGTGGACCAAGTGGTTCGCCTGTCTCGATATTGAATTCCGATATTATGTAGCGCCCCTCCAATGGCTTTTTTGGGCCTCGAATATTTTTGCTTTTCACCATTGTGGTCGTCGATCCAGAGGGCTACATATAAAAAAGAATAAATAAATATCATTTGTACACATAATAGATGATAGATATTCAAATATATATATATATATAATATTCAAATATATATACCTCGCCAATGTTTTCTTGCACAATATTTTCTTGGTTATCTTCAAGAGCCAGGTATTGACTCCCGTCATCTATATCCTGCTGGTCACCATTGGCCAATTGAGTGCCGGTGTTGATAATATCCATCATTTCTTCATCCATGTTGTCTCTCGGGACAACCATCTAGCTTTTACACCACTAGATATATCTATAAAAAATAAAAACTATATCTATCAAATATCCATCAAATTCTAGCTCAAAAACATGTTTAAATAAATAACCATCCGTACTAGTTGACCTTGCTTATGTGATCATCTCGGCGAGCATTTCTCCACCGGACGGCACCGTACTTGGCCACGGAAGAGCTCCGATTCTACGAGGAAGGGAACACGGTCTTCCACGACCGTTGCCGCTCTCCCTCGTAGAATGAAAGCTCCTCCTTGACATCCATTACCGCTCGACAGAGAACATGCTAGCCGAGATGAACACGGTCCGCCTATGTGATCAACTAGTATGGATTTTCTACAATTTTCTAACTATTTTCTAAGTTTTTCATTTCATGGAAAAATTAATTCTAAAAAATAAAAGGCATGATTTCTAAGTATTTCATTTCATGGAAAAAATAATTCTAAGTGACCTGCTCGACATCGGCGAGCTCGCAGGCGTTTCATGGAAAAATTAATTCTAAGTGACCTGCTCGACAAAATTGAGAAAAAACACACGCTCTCATGACCTCACACATCTTCTAAGATCACGTAAGCTTCCGTACTAGTTGACCTTGCTTACGTGATCATCTCGGCAGGCATTTCTCCACGGGACAACATCGTACTTGGCCACGAAAGAGCTCTGATTCTACGAGGAAGGGAACATGGTCTTCCACGACCATTGCCGCTCTCCCTCGTAGAATCAAAGCTCCTCCTTGACGTCCATTACCGCTCGGCAGAGAACATGCTAGCCGAGATGAACACGGTCTGCAAGTTCAACTAGTATGGATTTTCTACAATTTTCTAACTAGTCCGCACCAAGGAGGCGGTGGTATGCCCGCCCGAGTACGAGAACTATGTGCCCTGCTACTACAATGTCACGGACGCCGTCGAACATCTCGGATCTGGGGGCCAGTGTTGTCATAAGCTACCACGCAAAAAGGAGGAAACGACGAGACACCGGGCCACGCCCGTGCTCCACTGAGCTCGATGGCTCAGCGCAAAATCGCATTACAAGATTGCCGGCATGAGGGCTTGGCACACGCATCCATCCGATTACAAAAGGTTGGAGCAATTAATCCATCATAAACGGATTATATATGGTGGCGGCGGTGGCTCACATCCAAGGTGTCAAACACGAGGTCCAGCTCCTGCAGCCAAAAAACATGTTAGAGACTTAGACTTTACTAAAAAACAATAATAATCTGTTTCATTACAGGCCGATGGTAAATATGGCTGCAAGAAAGCCCATCCATTCGAGCTTTGCCGAGCTTTGCCTCTTAAGAGCAGTAAGTATGGTTAGGTGAAATTAAATATCACCATGCAAAAGTAGCAGACTAGCTAAATTGTTACCCTCAACCTCAAGTGGCATGGGTGATTGACCAGTAATAATAGTGGTACACGTCTTTGCCATTTAATTTGATCATCGACACGCACATGCAAATACATATTACATAGGGCCAGACACAAGCATAAATATCAGTATGGTTCATGGCCTCAGTCGCCCACATTCTAGCACCAAGGAGCCTAACATATAAACAGAAGTATGCACCAATTGCAAAGGCTACTAGCTAGCACCAAATCGAAGCGATACATTCATTGAGCAACGGCACTGATCAAGGAGTTGGCCATTCATTGAGCAACGACACTGATCAATGGCACTGATACATTCATTGAGCAGCAAGAGAGTGCAGAGGAAGAGGGAGACCGGGCCAAACCTGGAGAAGACGTGCCATAATACTGATGTTGTGGCCTACTGCGGATCTTGGAGAAGCCTGTGTCTCGTGGATCTAACACAAGAACGAGGGCTTCAAAGTTCAAACATAGCACAGAGAGGAGGATGAAGAAGGGGATGAATTGGAGGAGATAGACACCTCAAAGAACCTTGAACCACTTAGGGGCGAGGTGGGCCTAGGACGAGGACAACGTGAGGCGTGCGCTGGCCGTCCGGAGAAGAAGCACACATGCGTGTGGGGCCAGTGGGGGCGGCGGCGCTGCTGGATCCGGTTGGAGAAGATGAGGCGACGGAGAAGAAGGCTTGGCGGCTACTAGATCCGGTTGGAGAAGAAGGCGATGGTGATAGAGAGGAAGAGAACTAAGGGAGAAGGGCGTGGTTTATAAAGGGGGACCTGTAGTCCCGGGTGATTGTTAGAACCGGGACTAAAGGTTTTTTAGTCTCAGGTGATGGTTAGAACCGGGACTAAAGGTCTGACCTTTAGTCCCGGGTGTAGCCATGGCCCGGGAGTAAAGGGGATTTTGGCGGCCCGTGAAAACGCAGCCCATCTTTAGTAGTCCTGGGTGATGGTTAGAATCGGGACTAAAGGTTCTTTAGCCCCGGGTGATGGTTAGAACCGGGACTAAAGGTCTGACCTTTAGTCCCGGGTGGTTGGTCCACCCGGGAGTAAAGGTGGGCTGCAGTTTGGCTTCCCGCCAGTTTGTAGAAGTTTTTCCTTTTTTATATATTTCTTTTATATAAATATGCAGAGAGTTGTTAATTGCCTAGTAAATAAAATATTAGCAAAAAAATACAAAAAGAATTCCGGGACCTGGTTTTGCATTATTGTACATAAAAAAATCTATAACATAAACTCTTTTGTTTTACCGTATAAATATTTAACATAGTGTAAATAATAATCATAATTTTCACCATGCAAAAATGTACTACTTAATTAAAATCATTAAAACTATTGCTTTTCGACAGGAAATTAGTTTTCATATCTTATTGACGTTGATCATTTGTTTTTTCATCACACATTCTCCACAGGAAATCCACCGTCAAGCAGAAAATTCATTTAAATGGTAGAAAATATGAATACACGATAGAAATATGAATACACTATATATATCAAGCGGGCATAGTAGTGAACTTCTTCTTAACGTATATCCCTTGGTTATGATCGTGCTGTAACCATGTAGTGTCCTCATCATTTAGCTGGATGCTTGGGTCTTTGTTCACTGTGAAGGGTGGAATTCGGTCATCCTTTTCATAATCTTCTGATATGTCTGACTTGTCTTCAATTCCAACGATGTTTCTTTTCCCTGAAAGAACTATGTGGCGCTTTGGCTCATTGATTGGGTCGTTGTTGTTTTTCCCTCTCTTCGGTTTTGTAGACATGTCCTTGACATAGAACACCTGATTCACATCCTTGGCAAGGACGAACGGTTCATCTTTGTACCCAATATTATTGAGGTCCACGGTTGTCATTCCATACTGGTTGTCGACTGCTACCCTGCCTCCAGTCACCTTTACCCATTGGCACTTGAACAAAGGTACCTTAAAAGTAGGTGCATAGTTTAGTTCCCATATCTCCTCTATGCGCCATAATATGTTTGCTTATTTCCATTAGGGTCGGTGGCATATATGCGGACACCACTATTTTGGTTGGTGCTCCTTTTATCTTGGGCTACTGTGTAAAATGTATTCCCATTTATCTCGTACCCTTTGTATGTGAGGATATGCCATGATGGCTGCCTAGCCAACAAATACAGTTGCTCATCAATACTCTCATCACCCTGACATTCTTTTCGCAACCAGTCGCTAAAAGTTTCCATGTGCTGACACGTAATCCAAGCTTTAGACTTCCCTAGAAACTCGGATCGGAGCAACTCTTTATGTGTCTCGATATATGGATCCACCAAGGAGTTTTGCAGAACTGTGTAGTGTGCTTTATTAAAATAATTGTCCTGCATACCAATATATGTTTTCTTCCCTAGTGTCCCCTTTCCACTTAGTCTCCCCTCGTGTCGTGATTCAGGAACACCAATCGGGTCAAGGTCGGGAATAAAGTCAACACAAAACTCAATGACCTCCTCTGTTTCATAGCCCTTGGCGATGCATCCTTCTGGCCGAGCATGGTTGTGAACATATTTCTTTGGGACTCCCATGAACCTCTCAAAGGGGAACATGTTGTGCAGGAACACAGGACTGAGAATGCTAATCTCCTTGACCAGGTGAACTAGGAGGTGTGTCATGAGAATAAAGAAGGAAGGAGGGAACACCAACTCAAAGCTGACAAGACATTGAACCACATCATTCTGTAGTTTAGCTAGATCCATTGGATCGATTGCCTTCTGAGAAATTGCATTGAGGAATACACATAGCTTCATGGTGGCTAGACATACATTTGGAGGTAGAATTCCCCTTAAGGCAATTGGAAGCAATTGCGTCATGAGCACGTGGCAGTCATGGGACTTTAAGTTTAGAAATTTCTTCTCTGGCACATTTATTATACCCTTTAGATTCGAGGAGAATCTAGATGGTACCTTGATGCTTGCTAGGCATTCAAACATGCTTTCCTTCTCTTCTTTGCTAAGAGTGTAGCTGTGAAAGGACCTTGATGTTGCTTAGGAGGCCTAGAGGGGGGGTGAATAGGCCTGTAAAAATTCAACTTGAAACTCTGTTAGAACAGAAGGCGGCACTGCCGGCCTTATAGGGCGGCACTGCCGCTCTTCAAAAATAAAGCAGACAACATTGAGATTTCACAGATAGTAACCAGACCCTCTCAGCTACTCAATCCTGCAAATTCAACTCAAAACTCTGTTAGAATAGAGGGTTGCACTATTGGCCTTATAGGGCGGCGCTGCCGCTCTTCAAAAATAAAGCAGATGGTGTTGAGATTTCATAGATAGTAACCTGACCCTCTCAACTGCTCAATCCTGCAACAGAAAGACAAAATCCAGTTCAAAGACTAGATACCACAGAAATCTCACACAAGAGAGGATCGAGCTACTAAACCCTAACAACAGCTGGCAAAGAGCTAAACTAGCAAGAACACAAAGTGAAGCACGCGAGACACAAAATTTATCCCATGGTTCAGCTCGCCACCAAGGCTTGCCTAAGTCCACGTTGTTGAGGCATCCACAAAAGGATTGGCTCGCCACCAAGGCTTGCCTTGCCCTCGTTCTCAAATCAAGAGAATGAACTCTTGAAGTGAGGGGTAATTTCTTAGCTGCAGGATGAGGTTACAAACCTCCTAAGGCTGCCACATGAGTTAGCAAGCACAAGGGCAACGCCTAGCCGGCTAGGAGCAAGCTCCAAGAGTAACAAACCCTAGAACCATTGGCCAAACATGAACCAAATGCTCTTAGACTTTGGGAATCAGTGGATCTGCTCTCTAATCGAGTTTTGCTGCCTTTTCTCTCAAGTTTTGATGGTGGAAATCAAGGATTGCTTGGGAGCTTGAAGGAGCAACAATGGAGGAGAGAGAGGTGAGCTTTGGTCTGTTAAGTTTCGAACTGAACCATTGGAGAAGAAGCCTCTCCATTGTGGGCCAGCCCAAATGGTATTTATACCTCTTGGGTCCCAACGGTCGTTTATGGGCGGCACTGCCGCCCTAGACAAAACAGGTAGAATCTGGAGATTTTTGGCTGGGTAAGAGGATATAGATCTGTAGTTTTGAGCATCTGGTTGCATAGTTGACCAACTGTACTAGAATCCCTCTTTATAGTATGGCTTTTCCTAAACTCAAATTCAAAGCATAAAAGAATGTAAATGCCTTTGAGCTGGTTGCCACTTCATTTAGCAAATGAGGACTTCTATTATCGAATATGTTTTCCTCATTCTCATTATACCTTGATTATGTGACTTGAACCATTTCCATACATATGAGTCCACCTTCATGGCTTCAAATCACTTCCACTAATGATTTGATCATCAACACAATATGACTCCTCATAGCTTGAATATACCTCGACTCAATGCCAGTACTCTCTTCTTCACCTTAGCCATGGTACCTCGGTTGCTAAGTCGTCGCTTGCCCTTCACCTTCACTTAGTAACTCAAAGCCCTTTCCTTGCTATCTTCACCCTATCAAGCCATACTTAAGTCACATTATATTAAGCATCCATTGAAAACCATTTCTTCAATATTTTGATCCTTGCTTGAATATTTTCTAGATATGAATGTTGAGATTAATCAAGCTTCAGTTTGTCTCACATAGAGACATACATGGATCAACATCAATATGGTCAAGCTAATTCATGATTCCTTATTCCCTTCTCATTTTGGCTTGACTTTCCAATTGACCTTTCATATATTCATCCATGTAAGCAAACCAATGTAGAGACCGACTTATATCCACTATACATTGTCATTTACCAAGTATGTTTGCTTTCACATGATGCTATGATATCCCACAACATAAAAGTCATTTCATTGATTCCATTTGCATTGTTGTCTTTTGCTTGAACTAGACTGCTTCCATAAACTTCCAATACAACAATACATAGTTTGGCATTCACTTTAACACAATGTGGCATATCATCAAGTTTGCCTACTAGTTGAACCTTGTATATACTTGTTAATACACAACCCACAAGTATATGCAATAGACTCAATTTCCTGTTCAACACTTAGCAAACTTATTAGACCTTTAATTGTGTTGTCATTCAATTTACCAAAATTCACTAAAGGGCTAGATGCACTTACAATCTCCCCCTTTTTGGTGATTGATGACAACACAACTAAAGCTTACAAGAGATTGATAAACATTAGGATTTTGAATCCTATTATATAGTGAGCTCCCCCTAAATGTGTGCATTGAAGGAATTCAAATTTTGGCCTCAAATGCCAAATGCACATATTTCAAATGAAGTGTGGGAACTCTCCTATATCTTGGCATCCATGGGGTGCAAGCTGTAACATGATAACCATGATGCTCATGATAGTTAATGCACTCAAAGATTGCTGACCAGCAGAGGGCGGCACTGCCATACCAGAGAGTGGCACTGCCGCACCTGCCTGACCAGCACAGGAGAAAACAAGCATCACTCAAGGCATGAATACCACACACTAGCATAAATGGTCCTTATCAAGAGCATCAATTTAAACTATCCTTGCACACACCACAATATTTTTTTAAACCTTATATGTATGCCTCTCCTTTACCCCTTTCCATCCTCATATCAATCTCTCTCCCCTTACATTCCACCCCAATATTTCTCCCCCTTTGACATTAATCTCCAAAAAGGATCTCTCCACCAAAAGGAAGAAATAATGGTCGACAATTGAGGGCAAGAGTAGGTAAAAGTTTAGCATATGGGATTTCTCGCCTATTTTCTACCAAACAAAGTATGCAACTTTTAGGTCAAGATTCTTGAGAGGTTAGTATATTTGGCTCATACCTCACTTAGATGATAGTATAACATGAGACAAACTCATGCCATCACCACAAGAGGTATCAACCAAATAACTAAAGAATTCTCTAATCACCACCACAAGAACAAACTTATGGTGTGACCCAAAAATTGCATACACATGCACACACTAGCATGTAAAGGCCTAGATGCACAAAGGTAATACATGAGTTCATGGAGCTATATACCTTTGTTCTAAGCCTCATAATCTCCACCATGAAGATGATTTCAATACTTGGATTTAATGCTTTGATGGGACTAGTACTTCTTTATGCAAGATAATTTCATTTGTGCCCATCTCTCATCATCATCATCTTCAAGGAGATATCATAAACTTGTGCTTGATATCAATTGAAAGTCCATTGCTAGCTCTTGTTGTCATATTGAGATATCAGCTGAAGACATATTTCTTGATATACCAAGTTAAAGATTATCAATCAATACCAATTGAAATATGATCTTCATAATTTTGACACCAATTGAGAGAGTCTTCACAGGGCTTTGTAATGTTTTGGTCGTTAGCAGCTAGCCCAAGGGCCGTGGGATGAGTATATATACACCCAAAACCAAAACTAGCCATTGAAGTTCAAAAACTAGCTATCAAGACCTGTACTGGTGCGGCACTACCGCCCTTATGCGTGGCACTGCCGCAGCTCTCAGAAACAGCACAGGTCACCTCACGAAAAACGTCATATCTCTTTACTCCGAACTCCATTTTTAGTGATCTTGGACTTTCTGGAAAGCTTGTTTCGAGAGCTATCCAGCCCAACCAAGAGAAATCCCAAAGATCAACAAGTGAGAGTGTTGTTCTATTGAAAGGATCTTCACTAGTTGATGCTAATTGGAATGAATACCCGTATCTCATAATGTCACCTAGGAAATGCTCATAAAGACAAGAGATAGCATTAAATTGCACAAGAGAATTTCACAACCAGTGATCATTTTGGATGTGGAAGGCATGTAGATCACTAATTGCAAAACCTTATAACATAGACTAAATTCCCCCTTTTTTTGATAGTGCATACATATACATGTGGAAGGCAAGAACATAGGCACTTTTGGTCAATTAAGTCCAAACAAGGGAATTTAAGCTATATTATGGAGAGTAGCTACTTAAGAGATAAAAATACAATCCAAATGAATATGAGAGATAATCAATTTGGATTGAGTCAATGTAGCATACTCATGAGAGACTCATTCTCAGCAAGAGACTACACAAATTCACTAGAAGAAAAGGTTAGTCTTAAAAGACACAAGGCATAGGATGGGCTCCCCCTTAATATATGCATCAAGTGCTTGAATTACTTGTGAAATGCACTAGAATCGGTTTAAGAGTCGAGGGAAGTTCATCCTATATCTTGGTAAAGGCATGATAAATTTGCAACAATTGAAATTATGCCAAGGAAACATACCACCACCAAGGTAGATAGATCACCACACATATTTTCATCGATATGACCATCATAGGTTAGACTTCAATGATTTGGATGGCTATAGTTCTCTCTTTATGAAATGTGGTGAATTAGAGATTTTGTGATCATTCAAGATCCATATTAGTTTCCTAGTTCTTTCTTTACCTAAAGCAACTCACACAGAGAGCAAAGGTAAAATTCATGAAATTTGCAAGTTATGAACTAGGAGTTACCACTCTTTGTTGATAAGATCCTGGGAGATCAATGGGATGGATCATAGGTACTTGATGAGCACTTAGAGAGGAGAAATAGCAATGAAAGCCCACTCTTCAATTATTTTCTCCATCTCATCCAAATCTAGGTCCATTTAAAGGATTGGGACATTCAACATTTAAACCAGGAGCACTTGGTTTATAAAGACCGAGACCTCCTAGAATAATTGTGAAACACCTAGAGAATCCAAAGGAACTACCCATCCTCCTTTTTCCATGTGTGTGACTGCACATCAAACACTTGAAAGAAACCAATAATCCCACAAGATATAGGCTAAGCTCCCCCTAAATTTGTGCATACAAGAGTACACAAAGTTCACTTAAGCACAATAACAATATGAGGTCAAGGGAGTGACTTGCACTATACTTCAACTGATTTGAACTCCTTGAAACTGCTTGCAATTCAATAGTTTCAGCTGATTACTTCTTGTTCCAACTAGTTGCAATCACTTGCTGCTGCTTGTACTCTGATTGCAACTTATTTGGACCCTTGTGTGAGTTCTTTTCTTCCATTGAAACTCCTTTAGACCAAATTTATATTTCTCATATTTACTGATTCTTCATGACCAACTTGAGAGCTAACTCAATCTTGTTGCCACAATGCAATCTAATTCCATTCAGTCAGTTTTCAGATTCTGTCATCCTCAGAAAGGACAAAGAAATCCATATCTCTCAGACCACTAGCCCAATATGCATGAAATTTGGTAGAGATCTTCATCTATGAGTCCTCTAACTTCTCTAAAAAAATTTAGCTCATTTGAACTCCATTTGGTCTATGAAAATAATTTTCTACCAGAACTGCTCAAGTATGAAACTACACTGTTGAAGCTGACAGAAACCAACTCAAAATTGATTTTCTTCAAAATCAATCTTCATACCAATTGTACAGCAACAAGTACTAGATGTGTATAGCATGCTCACAAAGTTTCAGGTCAATTTATTAGTATTTGAATCTCCAAATCCATGCTTGAAGGCAGTCAACTCAGATTTGCAATTTTCTGGACAGATTTGATGATCGATGATTCTTCTTCTTTTCCTGTCCAATCTTTGAGGTGACTTCAGTTGAGAATACATACAAGATGTTATATCCATTCAGTCCTCTCATCAACACTCGTAATCTTGTGAATTCTTCTTGTATAGCTTATTCAAATCAACCTCAAACTTGATTCAAGCGAAACTAGAACTTTTGATCTAAATGGCCTTTAGCAGCAACAACTTTCTTTAGGTGAAGAATAACCTTTAAGCTTGTGAATTAAATTAGCACAACATCTTCTTATTGATTTTGTATGAATAAGCTCAATCACAAGAAGACATTAGTAACACAAGCACTAGTTTTCCATTTAGTAACCATTTATATGTGGATGACAAGTGGGTTACCAAAATGGAGAAACCTCATAACATGGACTAAATCTCCCTTGATGTCTCATGCACATTCTTTTGAGTGGAATGGAAATGTAAATGTGCATGGTTGGTCATTTAAGTCCAAAGGGCAGATTTAACCCATATTATGGTGAGTGGCTAACATAGACAAATCTAATCCAAATTAGCTAGAGAGAAAATACATCACATGATTTTGGATTGATAGCCTTCATATAATAGAACACTCTATTTGAGAAGCACATTCTCATTTAGTGAGACTACATAAATCACTTAGAGAGAAAGATTAGTCTCACAACTCTAGCCATAGATTAAAGTCTCCTTTTATAAGTGCTCTAAGTATTTGAATTTCTCACATAGTACTTTATTCATTTAAGAACTTGAGATTTTCACTCTATGTCTAGGTCATGGCAACAATAGTGTAATCAATTTGAACTATGTCAAGAGATACTCACAACCATTATAGCATGTAGATGCCCATAAGATGAGAATGAGAATTTGGCAATCTAACATATGACAAGATTCCATCAAGTAGGAAGTTCTTGACTTGTGACTAATAAGTCCCTTTACTTGACTTGAGCTTGATTCTTTATTCTTGGCCATTTTGAAATCTACTTGTATCCTCCAATGTGTACCAAGATTCCAAATCCATCAAACCAACTCATAATGTGCACGAACATAAACTTGCTTCATCTTGTTTTTCTTGGTTTGAAGTCCACAAAGGAAAGTCAAGTCACCTATGTTGCTTGATGTGGATGATCAATTCAATTTTGATCATATTTCTATTCTATGACCAGCAACCAATGAATATCCTCAAGTGCTTCTATTATCCTAAGTGGCTACACAAGACACAAAGGAGTTTAGTTTCAAATAAATTGCACTTGAGATTTAGATGTTACCACCCTTCTTGATCGTAATGGATGAGGTGGTCTTTTCATCTTCATCTTGCACATATGAAGGTTGTAGATTTGTCCACAAACTAGAGTGGAGTCAGCTGCTACTATGTAGGAGGGATGGCACTGCCGCCCTTGGGTGCGGCACTGCCGCCCTACTGATTTGCAGTAGGGGTGTGCTGCACCTCTGCATCAGAGTTGTCAGTGGAATTTGGTACAACAGCAACTTGAGGAGCTTCCACTTTTGTAGCATGTACTTCTTGTGGTCTTATATCACCAATGGCTATTTTCTTGATTGCTCCACAAGGTGGTTCCTCATTACCTACAACATGAATAAGATCTTGCTCTACTAGAGAGCCATTAAAAGCATCATATGGCAAATGATTCACTTAGACTTGAAGTACTCTAGCCACTCTTAATAATTCACAAACACATACATATTTGTGAACTATTAGAGACCACACATGTCAAGTGGCTAGCTAGCAAGGGTTAGGTACTAGTTACCGAGGTGAATATGAAGTTTGAAGTATTTCCATTGATTCATCTTTGGGTCAACCATATAAGAATATGCAATGTGAATTGATTGATAGCTTGAGTGAATATTTTCAATCAACTTGCTCAAGCACCCCGAAGGTTCATATCACCTTCAAGTACCTACAACACTTACTAAGCACAATTTGGTACCCAAACTATGTTGGGTCCATTATGGTTAGTCACAAGAGACTTAGGCACCCAAATGACCTGTGTGCTAGCACATGGTGAACTAATCACCTTTCTAGCATAAGTGTCATTTTTGGGCCTCCTAAGCATATTTAAATCAATTGACAAGTTGAGCTTAGAAGTGTTACCCATAGGACAATCCTTACTTAAATGTCCCTTTCCTTTGCAAGTGTAGCATAGGCGGTTCTTGTTCTTTCTAGCCTTCTCTTCGTGCACTTTGCTTGCTACCTTGCTAATGAACCTCTTTGTTGATGATGACAAGCCTTCACTTTTCTTATTAGGACATGAGCCAATTTCATGTCCCTTCTCATGACAACCATAACACTTCCTCTTGCTTCTTCTTGTCTTGTTCTTTGGAAGTGTGGCTTGATCATCGACCTTGTTGGAACACATAGAAGCATTGTGTC
This sequence comes from Miscanthus floridulus, assembly GCF_019320115.1. Taxonomy (NCBI): domain Eukaryota; kingdom Viridiplantae; phylum Streptophyta; class Magnoliopsida; order Poales; family Poaceae; genus Miscanthus; species Miscanthus floridulus. The sequence continues at coordinate 84,489,569 of NC_089598.1, forward strand.
CCATGTTGGAGAACTTGACATGAGCCATCTTCTTCTTCTCTTGGATCTTGCTCACGCCCTTCTCTTCTTTTTTCATGGGGCAATCTCTGACATGGTGACCGTCTTTCTTGCACTTGAAGCAAGTGATGAGAGTCTTCTTTGATTGACATTGCACCTTGATGGCCTTGGGAACTTTCCTGTTCTGTCCAGGTGCGGCACTGCCGACCTTGGGGTGCGGCACTGCCGCAGTCTGTGCAGCTGGCTAAACTACTGCATTCTGGATAGATTGCACTTCTTTAAGTATCCCCTTCACTTTGCCATTGTTGGACTTGTAACCTTTTTGATAAGGCTTGATGCATGCATCGGTTGATCCCTTCTCAAGCTTCTTCACCATGTCTTCATGGTTATCTTCAGAAGGTTGAGCATTACACTTGCCCTTCCATTGAATCAAGTCCCTTTTTAGCATTTCAACTTTTTCCTTGAGCTGTTCGTTTTCTTTTGCAATGAAATCATCACAAGTTTCTACAATTACATGCTCAATGGAAGGTTGGCTTGCTTGAGAGCAACACTTGTTAGCACATGATAAAATAGATGAAACTTGTGTATATGTGCATTTGTGAGTGTGAGGTTGGTATGATTTTACCGTTGTTACCATAACCTCATGAGCCACTTCTAGCATGAGATGAGACTCCATAAGCTTCTCATGAGAGCACAAAAGCCCATCATGACTTTCTTGTAAAGTCTCATTTTTGCTAGTAAGCCTTTCCAACTTGTGTTTGAGCATATAATTCTGATCTTCTAATTGAGCAACACAAGATAGAGAGTTAATAGTATGAGTTTGCTCAATTAACAAGTTTTCATACCTTTGGACCAAGCTAGCATGAGAGCACTTAAGGTTTTCATGCTTTTTGGTCAACTTCTCCAAGCATTTGATCTTTTCAACGAGAAGCTCTTCTTGCTTGTAGAGATCTTCTTCTTGCTCTTGAATCTTCTCTATGAACTTGATCACTATCAACTTGTCTTTCTTGCTTAGACGTGCAAGGTGTTGATTGATCTCATCATCATCACTACCACTGTCACTGTCACTGTCACTGTCACTCTCACTCTCACTTGCCACTTTCTTCTCTTTCTTTGCCATGAGACCGATATGTGAAGTGGTATAGAGAGTTGAGCTTCTTGGTAAGGTGGATTCATCATTTGGCTTCCACCGATCACAAGCTTCTTCTTCCTTCAAAATGTTAGTCTCACAAGAACTAAAGAAAGTAGAAGTACCACATGTAAAAATATTGTTCTCACCAACTATTTCATTACCATCCAATAAGTCATATGTTGGCGAGGAAGTGGATGTGGCATGATCAAATAGGCCTTTTGAGTGAATCACTTGAGGCTCATCATTTGTTGATGAAGTTGAGCATTCCTCAAGTGGGTTTTCTAATGAGAGGTTGCTCTCTTCACATTTGGAGTTGCCATACATTTCCTTGAGTGTGGTCCAAATGATATGAGCGTCACCAAGTGGTTTACCATCTCCAAATATGACAGCATCAAATACATCTTCACTCAAAGCACTAAATAAGACATTAGCAGCTTGAGCATTGAGTTGTAAGCATTTCACTTCCTCTCTAGATAGGTAGATCAAATCATCATGAGGAGGTGAAATGCTCACATCTACAATCTGCTCTATTTGAGGACCCATGGTCCTAAAAACATCAAGCACACTAGCAGACCAAGATGTATAATTTGAGTCATCTAAAAGTAAAAGTTCTAGAGATACCTCCTCACTTGTCGACATCGTTCTCTCAAGGTGTTAAGCCCGAAATTGAGAGCCAGGCTCTGATACCAATTGAAAGGACTTTGATGTCGCTTAGGAGGCCTAGGAGGGGGGTGAATAGGCCTGTAAAAATTCAACTCAAAACTCTGTTAGAACAGAGGGCGACACTGCTGGCTTTATAGGGCGACACTGCCGCTCTTCAAAAATAAAGCAGACAGCGTTGAGATTTCACAGATAGCAACCTGACCCTCTCAGCTGCTCAATCCTGCAAATTCAACTCGAAACTCTGTTAGAACAGAGGGTGGCACTGCCAGCCTTATAGGGCGGCACTGCCGCTCTTCAAAAATAAAGCAGATGTTGTTGAGATTTCACAGATAGTAACCTGACCCTCTCAACTGTTCAATCCTGCAACAGAAAGACAAAATCCAGTTCGAAGACTGGATACCACAGAAATCTCACACAAGAGAGGATCGAGCTACCAAACCCTAACAACAGCTAGCAAAGAGCTGAACCAGCAAGAACGCAAAGTGAAGCACGCAAGACACAAAATTTATCCCGTGGTTCAGCTCGCCACCAAGGCTTGCCTAAGTCCACGTTGTTGAGGCATCCACAAAAGGATTGGCTCGCCACCAAGGCTTGCCTTGCCCTTGTTCTCAAATCAAGAGAATGAACTCTTGAAGTGAGGGGTAATTTCTTAGCTGTAGGATGAGGTTACAAACCTCCCAAGGCTGCCACACGAGTTGGCAAGCACAAGGGCGACGCCTAGCCAGCTAGGAGCAAGCTCCAAGAGTAACAAACCCTAGAACCACTGGCCAAACGTGAACCAAATGCTCTTAGACTTTGGGAATCAGTGGATCTGCTCTCCAATCGAGTTTTGCTGCCTTTTCTCTCAAGTTTTGATGGTGGAAATCAAGGATTGCTTGGGAGCTTGAAGGAGCAACAATGGAGGAGAGAGAGGTGAGCTTTGGTCTGTTAAGTTTCAAACTGAACCGTTGGAGAAGAAGCCTCTCCGTTGTGGGCTAGCCCAAATGGTATTTATACCTCTTGGGTCCCAATGGTCATTTATGGGTGGCACTGCCGCCCTAGCCAAAACAGGTAGAATCTAGAGATTTTTGGTTGACTGCTTTGGCTGGGTAAGAGGATATAGATCTATAGTTTTGAGCATCTGGTTGCACAGTTGACCAACTGTATTAGAATCCCTCTTTATAGTACGGCTTTTCCTAAACTCAAATTCAAAGCATAAAAGAATGTAAATGCCTTTGAGTTGGTTGCCACTTCATTTGGCAATTGAGGACTTCTATTATCGAATATGTTTTCCTCATTCTCATTATACCTTGATTATGTGACTTGAACCATTTCCATACATATGAGTTCACCTTCATGGCTTTAAGTCACTTCTACTAATGATTTGATCCTCAACACAATATGACTCCTCATAGCTTGAATAGTACCTCGACTCAATGCAAGTACTCTCTTCTTCACCTTAGCCATGGTACCTCGGTTGCCAAGCCGTCGCTTGCCCTTCACCTTCGCTTAGTACCTCGGAGCCCTTTCCTTGCTATCTTCACCCTATCAAGCCATACTTAAGTCACATTATATTAAGCATCCATTGAAAACCATTTCTTCAATATTTTGATCCTTGCTTGAATATTTTCTAGATATGAATGTTGAGATTAATCAAGCTTCAGTTTGTCTCACATAGAGACATACATGGATCAACATCAATATGGTCAAGCTAATTCACGATTCCTTATTCCCTTCTCATTTTGGCTTGACATTCCAATTGACCTTTCATATATTCATCCATGTAAGCAAACCAATGTAGAGACTAACTTATATCCACTATACATTGTCATTTACCAAGTATGTTTGCTTTCATATGATGCTATGATATCCCACAACAAAAAAGCCATTTCATTGATTCCATTTGCATTGTTGTCTTTTGCTTGAACTAGACTGCTTCCATAAACTTCCAATACAACAATACATAGTTTGGCATTCACTTTAACACAATGTGGCATATCATCAAGTTTGCCTACTAGTTGAACCTTGTATATACTTGTTAATACACAACCCACAAGTATATGCAATAGACTCAATTTCCTGTTCAACACTTAGCAAACTTATTAGACCTTTAATTGTGTTGTCATTCAATTTACTAAAACCCACTAAAGGGCTAGATGCACTTACAAGCTGGCAGGACTTAAGTAATGGCGTCCATCATCTGTCTTCTCGGGATGTAGGTTGTCTCGTTCTTTCAAACATCGTAGGTCCTGTCGTGCTTTAAGTGTGTCCTTAGGCTTCCCATACACACCCATGAAGCCTAACAGGTTCACACAAAGATTCTTCGTCAGGTGCATCACGTCGATCGCGCTACGGACCTTTAGGACTTGCCAATAGGGTAGCTCCCAAAATATGGACTTCTTCTTCCACATGGGTGCATGACCGTCGGTGTCGTTCGGAATAGGTTCGCTGCCATGTGCCTTTCCAAATACTACTTTCACATTCTTGACCATATTGAGTACATCCTCACCAGTTCGATTGTCCGGCTTGGTCTGGTGGTCTGCCTTACCTTTAAAATGCTTGCCTTTCTTTCTTAGGGGGTGATTCGCATGAAGAAATCGACGATGGCCAAGGTACATGACCTTTCGACATTTTTTCAAGAATATACCTTTAATGTCATCGAAACAGTGTGTGCATGCATTATATCCCTTGTTTGATTGTCCTGAAAGATTACTTAGAGCAGGCCAATCATTGATTGTTACGAACAACAATGCTCGTAGGTCAAAGTGCTCCTGTTTGTGCTCATCCCACACACGTACACCTGGTCTATTCCACAAAAGTAGAAGTTCTTCAACTAGTGGCCTCAGGTACACATCAATGTCATTGCCAGGTTGCCTTGGGTCTTGGATGAGCACTGGCATCATAATAAACTTACGCTTCATGCATAACCAGGGAGGAAGGTTGTAGATACATAGAGTAACAGGCCAAGTGCTATGACTACTACTCTGCTCCCCGAAAGGATTCATACCATCCGTACTTAAAGCAAACCTTAAGTTTCTTGCGTCATTTGCAAACTCCAAGAATTCTCTATCGATTGCTCTCCACTGGGACCCACCAGTAGGGTGTCACAACATATTGTCTACCTTACGGTCTTCTTTGTACCATCGCAATAACTTTGCATGGTCTTTGTTTCTAAATAGATGTTTTAAGCGTGGTATTATAGGAGCATACCACATAATCTTGGCAGAGATTTTCTTCATAGGACGTTCGCCCTCAACATCACCAGGGTCATCTCGCCTGATCTTATACCGCTATGCATGACATACCGGGCTTGCATCTAACTTCTCGTACTCCTCGCCATGGTAGAGGATGCAGTCATTAGGACGTGCATGTATCTTCTAGATTTCTAATCCCAAAGGGCAGACTACCTGTTTTGCTTCGTACGTAGTGACGGGCAATTCGTTATCCTTCGAAAGCATCTTCTTTTGGATTTTCAGTAACTCTCCAAATCCCTTATCAGACACACCATTCTTTGCCTTCCATTGCAGCAATTCCAGTGTGGTACCCAACTTTTTCTGTCCCGCATCACAAGTTGGGTGTAGCAATTTCTTGTGATCCTCTAGCATACGCTCGAACTTGATCTTCTCCTTTTCACTTTCGCATTCTCTTTGTGCGTCACGAATGGCCTGACCAAGATCATCAGCGGGCTCATCTTCTGCCACTACCTCTTCTTCAGCTTCCCCCATTGTAGTCTCATTGAAGGCACCATATTCAGCAATAATGTCATCATCGTCCCATTGTTCTTCTTCACCTTCTTCCATTACAACCCTGGTTTCTCCGTGCTTCGTCCAACAAATATAGTTTGGCATAAAACCCGACTTCAACAAGTGTGAATGAAGACTCCTTAAGCTAGCATATTCCTTCAAATTCTTACATATGGCACATGGGCAGCACATGAAACCATCGCGTTTGTTTGCCTCGGCCACACGTAAGAAAGAATGCATGCCCTCAATGAACTCTTGGGAGCGGTGATCACCATTGTACATCCAATACCAGCTCATCTGCATTACATGACATACATACCATATTAAAACCTAGAACATAATTAGTTAATTATACGACATGCATGCCACCACATAAGGTATTAATTTATGAAAGTCTTGCTACAATGTAGACAATCCCAACTACCACTAAAAAAACTAAAGCTAAAATGCACTTCAGCAGCATAAGGATTTCGCGACCAATCCCAACTAAAACAGACAGATCATGCGTTTGTTCAACATCTATGGGCTTCTTCCATAGGATCACTGCCTCATCAGCCGCCGTAGCCGTCTGTGCAAGAGAGTTTTGCATGTGTTCAACATACTCTTCCTCCCAGTACCAGCCTAAACATCCAGTGCCATCCCACTGAAATTAAAATAAAAAATTAGAACTTTAATCACAATCATCATGAAAATAAGTATAAATTAACCATAATCATCAAATGCGACAAAATAACTCACATTGCGATCCGAACACTTGTAAAAGATACGGCCCTTGTCGGGACACTCCTTCCTCACCCGGTACTCCATCACAATCTTCTCCTCACACTTGCAGCATGCAATGAGAGGGAGGTTGAAAGCTCTAGTTTGGTTTTGGTGAATTGATGAAACCCTAAGTGCTAACCTAGTTTATCAAGTGATCATGAGATAGGTAGCACACTTCAAGTGGAGAAGCTAATGAAGATCATAACATGACAATGGTGATGGCATGGCGATGATCAAGGGCTTAAACTTGAAAAGAAGAAAGAGAAAAACAAAAAGCTCAAGGCAAAGGTATAATTTGTAGGAGCTATTTTGTTTTGGTGATCAAGACACTTAGAGAGTGTGATCACATTTAGGTTTGATAGCCGTACTATTAAGAGGGGTGAAACTCATATCGGAATGCGGTTATCAAAGTGCCACTAGATGCTCTAACTCATTACATATGCATTTAGGATCTAGTGGAGTGCTAACACCCTTGAAAATGTTTGTGAAAATATGCTAACACATGTGCACAAGGTGATACACTTGGTGGTTGGCACATTTGAGCAAGGGTGGAGAAGTTAGAAGTGAAAAGGAGTTGGTCGCGAAGACGCTGGCGTTGGTCAACTGACCGGACGTTGCGTCTAAAAGCACCGGACGCTGGCTGCTTGCGTCCG